>NW_027452861.1:85000-112588 GCF_964194025.1 Convolutriloba macropyga
CACTTGCAGCACAGCGACTTTCGTAGATGCCATCGACTCTAACATTCTAATACAGTTCAAGGCCGGTCAGTGTGTATCAGAAACTGAAGCAAAAAGGCTCTGTACGAGGCAAGTACAAGCATCCCCTCTAACTTCGCTGATGGCTAAAATTGAGATCATAGATGCTCTGATTGGAGTAGTAGTGGTTTCTTTTCATCCCCAAAGTCATGTAAACTTGTCCAAACCTAACTGGCAGCAATGCATCTTTCATTTAAAGTTCAACGTAATCTGAAATATTCAAAGTACATTGCACAGAAGGAAGTACTACTATATGACCCAAAGAAAGAGGAGCCTACTGCTAGTTGTTGGAAACTTGAAAAACCCAAATCCCCGTTATAATAGATCTAAAACCACGGAAACAGATGCTAAAATTGACCAGGAGTTCAACACACTGACAAAAAATGGTTTTCCTACATCCAAAATTCACAAAGATTTCACTCTTCAAAAAAAAAATATTTCATGGTATGAATTGTCGCAAACAGAAAATGCCCGACTACTTAGTGTTCTGCTGTATTACAAGGTAATTCCGCAACAGTTTGTATTCAGGAAGTTTTTTCTGATCGATAGAGACCAAGACTGTCATACGAGCTTCCCGGTTTGTTCACCTATTGATCTCCGTTTTTTTTCTAGTTTGAGGGTCCCCCTATAAATTTTACGCCGAGGACATCCGACTACTGAAATTACTCTAGCAGCAGCGTAAAACCTCTAAGTAGTAGTAGTAGTAGTAGTAGTAGTAGTAGTAGTAGTAGTAGTAGTAGTAGTAGTAGTAGTAGTAGTAGTAGTCGTAGTAGTAGTAGTAGTAGTAGTAGTAGTAGTAGTAGTAGTAGTAGTAGTAGTAGTAGTAGTAGTAGTAGTAGTGGTAGTAGTAGTAGTAGTAGTAGTAATAGTAGTAGTAGTAGTAGTAGTAGTAGTAGTAGTAGTAGTAGTAGTAGTAGTAGTAGTAGTGGAAGTATTAGTAGTAGTAGTAGTAGTAGTAGTAGTAGTAGTAGTAGTAGTAGTAGTAGTGGTAGTAGTAGTAGTAGTACTATTGATCTCAATGACAACTGACAGTAGGAAAAAAAATTGATCTCATGACATTGAGGAAATCCCTTATATGTAAATCGGACCTTATTTTGGCTGCTAGTGTAGTAATTTTTCTAGAGTCCAAAATGAAATTTTTTTTGCAAAACGTGGAAAAAGAGTGCTCATAAGTTATGGAAAACAAAAAAAAATCACTTTCAAAAATTTTCTGGGAAAGTAGTAAGGTCAAATTTTAGGGCCATTTTACAAAAAATTTTCGGTCCGAACGCCAATTTAAAAACCAAAATTGTAAATTGTCATTCAATATTTCCAGTAGTAGTAATAAATTTTTCTTGGGCAATTTCATAATTCAAGTCAATTTATTGCACAACCGGATCAAACAAATGCCTGAATTGACTAATTTTTTCAAAAAAAAGCAAATGGTTTTCAAAAACTTAAAATCATTTACATCTTGAATCGAGCCACAAAATTCAAATCTTATAATCTTATAATTCTCATAATCCCCTCCCGTCGCCAATGCACTTAATTTTAAAGTTAAATTAGACAAAAGACAAAAGTAGACAGTTTAAAATAGCTAAAAATAATTCTGATTCGCTCCGCGACTAAGCCACTCATTTCACCTGATCGAATTGCACTGCAAATACAAACAATTTTAAACTTGCTTTAAAGCCATTTCAAACCATTGAGCCACGTTACATAATTTGCACAAGAGTTGTGCATAATTTAATTTGATTTTCGAATGAAAAGGAAATAGAGCTAACAGCGATACTTCGAAAAACAAAAAAACGAACAAGTTTAAAATTAGGAATTGATGCATTTATTATCAGCTAATAGCTTTTCAGGACTGAAGGTTGATGATAGGTATCCGACATTTTAGTGTGAAAACAATGAGCCAGAATACTTAATTTTTGTAGCATCGAAACTAAGTGATTGATAAATACGTACAACTAAGATCACCTGTTCACCAAGGCTTGAGGGAACCTTCCAGTGCCGTAAACAACTGCCACCAAAACTGCCACTCCTTCCTAGATTACGGCACTTTCCGCCCTAGGGTTTCCTCGCTAAAGGGGAGTGGGTGATCTTATTGAATGAGATCTTTTTTTTATAGTCTTATCAATTTGCCCAATATTTAGATTTGGAGACTGTAAGATGGGACGAACTTATCACAGACGACAACTGGAACAACGAAGAACGTAGTGACATTGAGATAGAGGTGAATAAAAACAAACTGGGCAAAACTCTGACACAAAACTCTGACACAAAACTCTGATAGTTCATTTCATCCAACTTTAATTTGTTCATTCGTTTAGATCTAATTTTGATCTTCATTTTCGTAATTCAAATTAGTTGACTCTCTCTTTTAACCAGGATCCGTTCCGCCAAAAGTCTTTATTTTTGTAGTCTTATCAATTTGCACCGCAAAAACAGACAATTTTTAATAGCTAAAAGTAATACTGATGCGCTCTGCGAATGACTACTCCTAACTTAAATCAATCACAATTTTCTTCTAAATATGCCTGATTCGCTCCGCGATTGAGCCATCCCAAACAGTCGCATCAATTTGCACCGCAAAAACAGAAAATTCAATCTAGCTAAAAGTAATACTGATTCGCTCCGGGAATGACTACTCCTAAATAAAATCTCACAATTTTCTTCTAAATATTCCTGATTCGCTCCGCGATTGAGACATCACGGATAGTAAAATACTGATTCGCTCCGCGAATGACTACTCCTAAATAAAATCTCACAATTTTCTTCTAAATATTCCTGATTCGCTCCGCGATTGAGACATCACGGATAGTAAAATTCTGATTCGCTCCGCGAATGACTACTCCTAAATAAAATCTCACAATTTTCTTCTAAATATTCCTGATTCGCTCCGCGATTGAGACATCAAGGATAGTAAAATACTGATTCGCTCCGCGAATGACTACTCCTAAATAAAATCGCACAATTTTCTTCTAAATATGCATGATTCGCTCCCCGATTGAGACATCACGGATAGTAAAATACTGACTCGCTCCGCGAATGACTACTCCTAAATTAAATCTATCATAATTTCCTTCTGGGTCATCCCAACTAATTTGGTCGATTCCCGCTGCAAAAAGACAATTTGAAAAACTAAAAGTTATCAAAACAAACAATTTCATACACGTACACATTATTAACCTTTGAACTACTTTTTATTGATCTTTGAACCCCTTCCTGATTTAAAGGTCACCACAATAAGTAACAATTTTTAGGATTAATTTTGTGGTGCGAATCGATGTAGACTTAGGTTTGATTAGGTGTTGATTCGCATTTTGAGTACCTGCTAATAGGGCTAATTTTGCGGTGCGAGTCGATCGTGTACTTGTCTGGCAATTAAGTCAATATTTGAGTACAAACGGTTGACAGGTGTAAAACTCAAACTAATTGGACGCAATTTGTTGTAATTCTGATCTATTCAAAAGCCATTTTACAACAAAATACTTCATTGTTATTGTAACTCTCATCTATTCTCTAAGCCATTTTACACAACTCACCAAACGACAATGTCAAGTCGATGCACCCGATCGGAAAAGCAAGTAAGAGTATTGCGTAATAGAAAGGTGAAAAATACCGCCATCGCCACACTTCCAGAAGCCAATACAATTCAATCTAAATCCACCAAGCTAAAAAAGAGACGGTTCGAAGAAGACGTTTTGTTTGAGCCAGATACAATAGTTACACGCGCCAAAAAACAATCCAAGACTGACTCAAAAACTCAAAACAGCAATTGCCCTAAAACAACAGTGTTTGACAGCAACGATTTTGTTTGCTTTGAAGAATTTGAAGAAGAAACTGTCCATGATGGAAGCGAGGACTTAATGGAGTTGTCGGCAAAGGCGAGTACTGTGGAAAACAATTTTCACTCCTTTAGCTCCGTCTCAATTTTGGCAGTTAATGTGCATCAAGACGTGATATACAAGGTCCACCCAACACAATGGCAAATCTTGGGTTTCATTGACGCCGAAGTCACTGAAAAGTATATCGACGGAGGTCAAGTTGCTACACACAAATTATGTGTTCATCCCAACTTTGAACCGTTTCAAAATAATTCAAGAACTACCCAACTGCTCAATTTAGTAACAGATGCATATTTACAAACTCTCGAATATGCTGACATTGTTCCAACAAAACGGTTCGGAGAGAACAGTTCATTTACAGAGATGGCTGTTCTTTCAAGAAGAAAAGTGAAATCCAGAACTATTATACCAGGACTAAAGGGGTTTACGGCAAAGATTTCGGACGAAGAACTGCTCGAGTATATGAGTTTCTCAGTTTTCGCACCGACCATTAATTTTAAACATAATCGCATTATGCTCGGCCCGGCCTCATTTATCAATCATGATTGTGATCCCAATGCCAGATTCCTTGTTGAGGGTGAAAAGAGTGCTTCAACTGTCGCAATTCAAACAATTAAGCCAATCGGAGCTGGAGAAGAAATCACTGTTAGTTACGGTGACAACTATTTTGGAGAAAACAATCAAAACTGCCGCTGCACTGTTTGTAAATCCTATCTAGATGTCACTCAACCTTTATTCGAAACTTTTATTGATAGCGGAGCAAATCAGGACAAAAATAATGTGTCTTTAGCTGAATGTAATCGCGGAGCAAATCAGGACAAAAATAATCAGGACGAAAATAATGTGTCTTTAGCTGAATGTATTCGCGGAGCAAACCTGGACCAAATTAATGTATCTTTAGCTGAATGTAATCGAGGAGCAAATCAGGACAAAAATAATGTGTTAGCTGAATGTAATCGCGGAGCAAATCAGGACGGAAATAATCAGGACGAAAATAATGTGTCTTTAGCTGAATGTATTTGCGGAGCAAACCAGGACCAAATTAATGTATCTTTAGCTGAATGTAATCGAGGAGCAAATCAGGACAACAATAATGTGTCTTTAGCTGAATGTAATCGCGGAGCAAATCAGGACGAAAATAATCAGGACGAAAATAATGTGTCTTTAGCTGAATGTAATCGAGGAGCAAATCAGGACGAAAATAATGTGTCTTTAGCTGAATGTAATCGAGGAGCAAATCAGGACGAAAATAATTTAGTGGAGAACGATCAACCCGTGTATCCAGTTATCGGCTGTGCTGAGTTTGAGTTTGTGGACCATCCAGTTATGGGCTCTGAGTTTGATGAACCCTTAGATGAAGAAATCAAACAAATTCAGCGGATTAAAACAGTCAAAACTGACGAAGTTGTTGAGTGCCTCATATGTCACGTTACGGTAAAGCGAATAGACCGACATTTGAAGCAACACCGCGACAAAATCTCTGAAAAAGAAGAGCGCTTTCTCATTGATTTTTATTGGACCAGGAATGCGCCGGGAAACAAGAAAGTGTACGACTGCCTGAACTGCTACAGAAGTTTTGTCTCTCTGGTTACTCATCGATACAAATCAAAATGTGATTGCACCAACGTCGTGCGAGTGGAAAACTGCGCAAGCAGAAGGTGAGTTTACTTTAAGTAGTGATTTTGCGACGCGATTGAATAGTTCAATTTTGCGACGCAAGTATTTTTGTATTCTGTGACGCAAATGCGCAACTAAATATAAATATTGTAATCGCTACGCAAATACAAATTGTTAAATGAAATCAAAAGTATTATATTTATATATTTGTTTTGTTTCAGTTCTCTTCCTGACAGCATACGCGCAAAGCTCAAATCATCTGTTCTGGCTGGTAATCAGGAATTTGAAGTAGTGCGGCGGTATATGGATTACCAAAAACAGTTGCAACAATGTGCTGGAAACGATACAAACAGTCAGAGCCGACAAGGTCTACTGCAGACTCTTGCTCTTCTATATGGAGCAACCCATGGTCTCAAAACCTATTTCCAGCATCTTTGGACCTACAGGAGAGAAAAATGCTAAAACCGCAGACAATGTTGAATTATTTAGCAGCGTTCACCAGTTTTGTGGACTATTGCTTTCTTTTTGAGTTTCCTGGCGACAGTAGAAATCATGTCACTATGAATGGCGCAATAAGGAATGTTAGAAAGGCATATTCTACTGCGGCAACTAAAAACTACCGAGTTGTAGCTCAGGAAATGCGAGCCAAAGTGCCCAGTCGATCTCTTGTTTGTGAACGTTACACCAGCATTCTCAAATTGCTTGAGAAGAACCTTGTCGAATCGACACTTACTTACAAAGAACAACAGGCTCTAAATTTTTTTGTTCTTCAAGTTCGCCTGAACACGCGCTCTGGACCCCTTCTTGACCTTAATTGGGAGGAGTTTCAAATCATCGAGGAAACTGACGAAGCATTAACTACCGACAAGCATAAGACGGGCAAATTCTACCTTGTACATTTATACGTTCAAGAAGATCAGAGAAAGATGTTTATGAAACATGCTGAAAAAGATGAGAGATACGTTTATGACTGAGAATGGAGTCGAATCAAAGTTTGTTTTTGCATCGAAAAAGAACAAAGTCGAAAAGTCTATTTCGCGTCATTTACAGCAGACGTTCCATGATCTATTCGGTGACAATCCATCAGAAGTTAGGTTCAACGCTAACTCAATCAGAAAATTTTGGGAAAGACGGTGGAAAATTCTCAAATTGATCAACAACATCTCTGACGGTGTTAACAAGGCACATTTGGCACAGACAGCGCACAACGAAAAAACGGCTGAAGACGTTTATATTGGCCGAGAAGGAACAAAGGAGGACAGAAATCAGCTTTTATCAATTTATGACAACGATTTAGCGGATCCAAAAGCCCTTGAAAAAAGCTCCGAAGAAGATGAAGAAGAACTTGCCGCCGAAACTGATGGTGAAGCATCAGACTTGGAAGAAGCCCCGCCAATTCAGGAAGCAGTTCAAGAAGCACCAGTTCAAGAAGCCCCACGAGTGAGACATTTCAATGTGAGAAACTCCCTCAACAATACTCCCTCACATACAACAACTACTGCCCCAACTGTCCGAATTGCAGTTCCTGAAAACGACACTTCGAGAACGTCATTAAACTCAACACTGGGAAGCGAAGAAAATCATGCGCGAAAAAAGTTTGAACGATGACTTCGCTCTTTCCGTGTTAGAGCCGGTGAAAAAGTATGGACAGAGCAAGAGAAAAAAGCCTGTCTCTTATTTAAAGATATCCAGGGGACGGTGTCACTGGAAGATGTTAGGGCAAGAATCCATGAAGGAGGTATAAGATTAGAATCTGCTTCCTACTTCAGGATTTATAACAAACTGAAAGCTGCTGCTCGAATTTTGTGTTAATTTTAGTATTAAGTGTTAATTTTATTATTGTGTGGTAATTTTTGTAATCAATCTTCTTGAACCTAAATTTAATGTATTGTCCTAACCTGAGTTTTTTAAATTAACTGTAACTGCGGTGCGAATCGATCAGTTTAAATGCGGTGGCTCAATCGCGGAGCGAATCAAGCCTGTTTAGAACAAATTGTGATAGATTTAAATAAAGAGTGATCATTCGCGGAGCGAATCAGACTTATTTTTTAGTTATTTAAATTTACCGTAACTGCGGTGCGAGTTGATCAGTTTATATGCGGTGGCTCAATCGCGGAGCGAATCAAGCCTATTTAGAACAAATTGTGATAGATTTAAATAAAGAGTGATCATTCGCGGAGCGAATCAGACTTATTTTTTAGTTATTTCAATTAACTGTAACTGCGGTGCGAATTGATCAGTTTAAATGCGGTGGCTCAATCGCGGAGCAAATCAAGCCTGTTTATAACAAATTGTGATAGATTTAAATAAAGAGTGATCATTCGCGGAGCGATTCAGACTTATTTTTTTAGTTTTTTGAATTAACTGTAACTGCGGTGCAAATCGATCAGTTTAAATGCGGTGGCTAGATATTGTGATAGATATGAATAAAGAGTGATCATTCGCAGAGTGAGTATATACATGAAAGGAATATTTCCTCTTACTTTGAACAGCAAAACGCGCTGCAATTACAGGCACACTTATTAGCATGCCCAAATAAGCCCTAATTACCACTCAAATAGCAAATTCTACAAATTCCAACAATTAAGTGTTTAATTTAACCCTGAACGAATACATTCCACCAAATTGTCAGTCTGATGTTCATGTAATTCATTCCACTAAATTGTCAGTCATTAAATTATTTCCACTAAGTTGTAATTTTCATTGATATTTCCACTGATTTCTACAAATTTTTAGTCTGATGTTCAATTAATTCATTCCACTAAATTGTCAGTCATTAAATTATTTCCACTAAGTTGTAATTTTCGTTGATATTGCCACTGATTTCCACAAATTTTTAGTCTGATATTCAATTAATTCATTCCACTAAATTAATTCATTCCACTAATTCATTCCACCAATTTATCGAAATGTCCCGTACTCCCACAAGAGTTCATTTTGAAGAGGATCCAGAAATACAAGATTCCCCATCTACGCCAGCCTCAACTCCAAATACATCTACTGAATTATATGAGGACCCCTTCAAACTTGCGTTCAGCAAAATATTTACAAAACTTCTCGCATCTTTAACAACCAAAGATGCAATTCTAAAAGAAGTACGCGACTGCGTGCTTACCAAAAATGAGGAACGTTGCAGGCAGATTTCCCCGTATATTCATTCTTTTTGGCCTGACCTGCAAGTCAAATCCGGTTGTTTGTGCGTAGAAGACAGAATCGCTTTGCCACACGCGATCAAGGACGCCTATATAGACGTCCTCCATAGCACAAACCCCGGAAGTTGGGGTATAACAGATACGGCCCTCCATGCCTGGTGGCCATATATGAACCGAGATTTGCTGACCAAAACAGCAAAATGCGCGCCGTGCATCAAAATAGGTAAATATGAAATCTAATTAGAAATGAAATAAATTTTGAATCAATCGCGGAGCGAATCAGGCTGATTGTTTGTATTTGCTGAGCGATTCATGCTGTATTTAATTTGTGGTAATTGGGGGCTTTATATTGGGGGCTTTATATATACGCCATTAAGATGAAAAATGTTTAGATCAGGACACTGTAAATTGGACGGACCTTATATCAGAGGACAAATGGAGCGATGGCTAAAGGAGTGATGCCGAAATAGAGAGAAAAAAAGACACGGCCCTCAAGAATGCCCACGAAAGACAAACCAACGATCCGCAGGGCGAATCGAGACTTGTCCTAGTAAAGGGTCAATGTAGACCCGCACCTAGGACTGAGGAATCAAAACAGCTCTCCATTGAGAAAAAAAAACCACATAAACGCCCAAAGAAGGATTTGCAGGGGCTCTACGAGCTCCTCGCCCCGGGTTCGACCGTGTTGAAAGAGGACAACAACTTTTACTCTATAACGGAGCCCGGCACACCCCAAGTTAAAGTCCCTAGAGCAGATGTTGAGAAATTTGGCACGAAAAAGGAAAAAGAGACGCCACTAGCCCAATATGCCGAACGGCGCCCAAAGACGCCGACCGGACGTGTTACTGAGGATAAGATCACAAAGCACGCATCAGATTTGCGCCGCAAATTAGAAGGGGACAAAAAAATCGTTCGACGGAACCAGGCAGACGATGTGAGCGTGGTTTCGTCGATTAGATCGAATGTTTCCCGGGCACTTCGAGTACGAGTGCCAGTCAAGCCCCCACGACCTCCGCCTCCTTCGCCAATTAAAAGCCAGCAACAACAAGGTCCCTCTACAAGTCAGCAACAACAAGGTCCCTCTACAAGTCAGCAACAACAAGGTCCCTCTACAAGTCATCAAGGCCAGCAAAAACGCCAGCATCAAGGCCAGCAACAAAAACGGGGAAGAAGAGACAGCAACGATTCGGTAGGCCAGCAACAAAAACGGGGAAGAAGAGACAGCGACGATTCGGTAGACCCGAAGACTAAATCCACACCCGTTAGACAGAGCCGGACGTCAGCTTTCACTGCAGTTGCCCCGCGATCAACTGTGGTGGAAGGATTACAAGAAAATGCGGCTCAAAACCCTTCACAAACTGTGGTGGAAAATGCGGCTCAAATTCCTTCACAAACTGTGGTTGAAGAAATACAAGAAAATGCGGCTCAAAACCCTTCACAAACTGTGGTGGAAAATGCGGCTCAAAACCCTTCACAAACTGTGGTGGAAGAAATACAAGAAAATGCGGCTCAAAACCCTTCAGAAACAAGCAATTTTGAAGTGCGCGCAAACTCCCCGATAATTCGACAGGAAATACAAACGTACACTTCCCCAAACCTGAGTCCACGTGCCATAACTGCTCTTGAAGCAGAAACGAGAAATGATTCCGACTGAAAACTTGAAAAAAAACTTAATCTTCATGAGAAACTTGAAAAAAAAACTTAATCTTCTGTTAGCATTCATTTCTCTTTACGATTTATCATACAATTTATCATTTTTACGATTTATCATACAGTTTATCATTTTTGCGATTTATCATACAATTTATCATACAATTTAAGAATTTGCGTTTTTAATTGCGTTTTTATTTTAAGAAGATTGCGGTGCAAATTGGTCAGTTTAAATGCGATGGCTCAATCGCGGAGCGAATCAGGCCTGTTTAGAACAAATTGTGATAGATATAAATTAAGAGTGATCATTCGCGGAGCAAATCGGTCAGTTTAAATGCGATGGCTCAATCGCGGAGCGAATCAGGCCTGTTTAGAACAAATTGTGATAGATATAAATTTTGAGCTTCAATGGATATCTATCAATGGACAAACTCGATTCGCTCCGCAATTGAGACACCCGAACTAAAGAATTTTTTGCTGACTAAAAAATTTTGCCTACAAAACTACAATTTTGCGCTTGATTCGCTCCGCGATTGAGACACCCAAATTAAAGAATTTTTGCTGACTAAAAAGTTCTGTCGCTACAAAACTACAATGAAGCGCTTCACAGTTCGCCAAGAAGGCTTGTCGATATATATTCATCAGGCGGACTGCGAAACGTTTTAGTTCTATTTTAGATGCAATTAATTTGATTCTATTGCAATGAAATTCTCCATGAATTATGCGCTTTCGCAATGTGTTTCATGAAATCCATTTTGGCATTTTTGTTTAGGGTGCGCTTTCGCAATGTGTTTCATGAAATCCATTTTGGCAATTTTTGTTTAAGGTCAATTTGGCAAATTTATCTTTAAGGTTGAGAAAACGAACGGAAAATGTGAAAGGAAAATTTTACCAAAAATTTTTTGAAAAATGTCTATTTTCTTACATCTGAAAAAATCTCAATGACAAGTTACAAAAATTTTCTTACATCTGAAAAAATCTCAATGACAAGTTACAAAAAAACTCCGCAAATGACAACTGAAATTACTACTACCGGGCTTACTACCGATTTTAAATTGGTGTTCGGAAAAAAAAATTTTTTAAAATGTCATGAGATTAAGAAATTTTGCTGTAACATGTCACTGCGGCCAAGTAGTAGTAGTAGTAGTGGTAGTAGTAGTAGTAGTAGTAGTAGTAGTAGTAGTAGTAGTAGTAGTAGTAGTAGTAGTAGTAGTAGTAGTAGTAGTAGTAGTAGTAGTAGTAGTAGTAGTAGTAGTAGTAGTAGTAGTAGTAGTAGTAGTAGTAGTAGTAGTAGTAGTAGTAGTAGTAGTAGTAGTAGTAGTAGTAGTAGTAGTAGTAGTAGTAGTAGTAGTAGTAGTAGTAGTAGTAGTAGTAGTAGTAGTAGTAGTAGTAGTAGTAGTAGTAGTAGTAGTAGTAGTAGTAGTAGTAGTAGTAGTAGTAGTAGTAGTAGTAGTAGTAGTAGTAGTGTGAAAGTGACAAGTGTGAAAGAAAGTTCAAAACAGTCAATGGCCGAAAAGTTCACCAATCGAGATACTGTGGCAAACCTAAAGCAGTTGCCACACGCGTGTTTTCCTGCAAGGTACAAGATGTTCTCGGAAACGAGTTTGAAAACATAGAAGCGTTCAAGTATCTCGGATCATATGTCAGCCTCAAGCATGGAGACCTGCAGGAAGTCAATTGCAAACTTGCAGAAGGTAGACAACGGTTTGCTAACTTCCAAAATCTCTGGAAGAGCAAGCAGCTCAGCGTGCACCTCAAGTGCAATTTGTACAAAGCACTCGTTTTGTCAGCCGTGCTGTACAGCTCAGAGACTTGGACTCTTTCGAAATTAATGGAGAGAAAACTTGAGAGTTTCCACTGTGGTTGTCTTCGGAGAATTCTAAGAATTCTACGTGTGTCATATCTGGAGAAAACAACGAACGAAGAAATTATGTCAAGATCACGAATGCCCCAACTATCCACGATGATCATGCTCAAAGGGATAAAATGGTACGGACACATCCAGAGAATGGAACCAGGAAGATTAGCCCGCAGTGCCTTCGATTGGGACCCGCCCGATCAATACGTCCATGCTAGACGCGCTCCTGGGGGGCAACGGAAAACGTGGATGAGTCAAATCGAAGGAGACTGTGTACGAAACAAAGTATCGTTCACCAGATTGCAGGAGAAAGCAGCAACCGGGTCAAAGAATGCTTTCAACAACTTCGTCGTACAGCACTTCACAGAATAACCAAACAAATAACTCTTCTTGTTTTGTTTGTATTTGTTGCCAACCGTGCCTTTATTTCATATTTGGAATTAAAGTGTTGAAACAGTAGTAGTAGTAGTAGCAGTAGTAGTAGTAGTAGTAGTAGTAGTAGTAGTAGTAGATTTAGTAGTAGTAGTAGTAGTAGTAGTAGTAGTAGTAGTAGTAGTAGTAGTAGTAGTAGTAGTAGTAGTAGTAGTAGTAGTAGTAGTAGTAGTAGTAGTAGTAATAGTAGTAGTAGTAGTAGTAGTAGTAGTAGTAGTAGTAGTAGTAGTAGTAGTAGTAGTAGTAGTAGTAGTAGTAGTAGTAGTAGTAGTAGTAGTAGCAGTAGAAGTAGTTGTAGTAGTAGTAGTAGTAGTAGTACTACTACTACTACTACTACTAGTAGTAGTAGTAGTAGTAGTAGTAGTAGTAGTAGTAGTAGTAGTAGTAGTAGTAGTAGTAGTAGTAGTAGTAGTAGTAGTAGTAGTAGTAGTAGTAGTAGTAGTAGTAGTAGTAGTAGTAGTAGTAGTAGTAGTAGTAGTAGTAGTAGTAGTAGTAGTAGTAGTAGTAGTAGTAGTAGTAGTAGTAGTAGTAGTAGTAGTAGTAGTAGTAGTAGTAGTAGTAGTAGTAGTAGTAGTAGTAGTAGTAGTAGTAGTAGTAGTAGTAGTAGTAGTAGTAGTAGTAGTAGTAGTAGTAGTAGTAGTAGTAGTAGTAGTAGTAGTAGTAGTAGTAGTAGTAGTAGTAGTAGTAGTAGTAGTAGTAGTAGTGTGAAAGTGACAAGTGTGAAAGAAAGTTCAAAACAGTCAATGGCCGAAAAGTTCACCAATCGAGATACTGTGGCAAACCTAAAGCAGTTGCCACACGCGTGTTTTCCTGCAAGGTACAAGATGTTCTCGGAAACGAGTTTGAAAACATAGAAGCGTTCAAGTATCTCGGATCATATGTCAGCCTCAAGCATGGAGACCTGCAGGAAGTCAATTGCAAACTTGCAGAAGGTAGACAACGGTTTGCTAACTTCCAAAATCTCTGGAAGAGCAAGCAGCTCATCGTGCACCTCAAGTGCAATTTGTACAAAGCACTCGTTTTATCAGCCGTGCTGTACAGCTCAGAGACTTGGACTCTTTCGAAATTAATGGAGAGAAAACTTGAGAGTTTCCACTGTGGTTGTCTTCGGAGAATTCTACGTGTGTCATATCTGGAGAAAACAACGAACGAAGAAATTATGTCAAGATCACGAATGCCCCAACTATCCACGATGATCATGCTCAAAGGGATAAAATGGTACGGACACATCCAGAGAATGGAACCAGGAAGATTAGCCCGCAGTGCCTTCGATTGGGACCCGCCCGATCAATACGTCCATGCTAGACGCGCTCCTGGGGGGCAACGGAAAACGTGGATGAGTCAAATCGAAGGAGACTGTGTACGAAACAAAGTATCGTTCACCAGATTGCAGGAGAAAGCAGCAACCGGGTCAAAGAATGCTTTCAACAACTTCGTCGTACAGCACTTCACAGAATAACCAAACAAATAACTCTTCTTGTTTTGTTTGTATTTGTTGCCAACCGTGCCTTTATTTCATATTTGGAATTAAAGTGTTGAAACAGTAGTAGTAGTAGTAGCAGTAGTAGTAGTAGTAGTAGTAGTAGTAGTAGTAGTAGATTTAGTAGTAGTAGTAGTAGTAGTAGTAGTAGTAGTAGTAGTAGTAGTAGTAGTAGTAGTAGTAGTAGTAGTAGTAGTAGTAGTAATAGTAGTAGTAGTAGTAGTAGTAGTAGTAGTAGTAGTAGTAGTAGTAGTAGTAGTAGTAGTAGTAGTAGTAGTAGTAGTAGTAGTAGTAGTAGTAGTAGTAGTAGTAGTAGTAGCAGTAGAAGTAGTTGTAGTAGTAGTAGTAGTACTACTACTACTACTACTACTACTACTACTAGTAGTAGTAGTAGTAGTAGTAGTAGTAGTAGTAGTAGTAGTAGTAGTAGTAGTAGTAGTAGTAGTAGTAGTAGTAGTAGTAGTAGTAGTAGTAGTAGTAGTAGTAGTAGTAGTAGTAGTAGTAGTAGTAGTAGTTGTAGTAGTAGTATTAGCAGTAGTAGTAGCTGCAGGAGTCATAGTTGTAGTAGTGTTAGTAGGTTAGTAGTCGCAGTATTAGTAGTAATGCTAAATTTAGAGCAAATTCCGAACGGTTTCACCCGTTTAACCGTTTTAGAGTTCAATTGAGCTTAATTTACTCAATAAGTTAAACTTTTTGAGAAAATAAAAAGACAAAAAATTTTTTATTGATGAACTGTCGAATATTTTCATTCAATATGTTAAAATTTTCTGGAGAATAAAAAAAGACACAATTTTTTTTTTTTATGATGAACTGTCAAATATTGATGACCAAGTAAAGGGCCAGTTCCAGTGAGCTTACGATAGGAAAAATTTTAAATACTATTTAAGGAGATGACGGTGATCACCCAAATTTGCTTGTTGTTGTCAAATTGGTCTTCGCGACCTCGGATAAGACATATCAGCTACAATTTGTCCCCTACAGAATAGTTATATCATCGTCTGAAATGGAAGCACCACTTTGAAATTATAATTTGATGTGAGATAGGTTTGTATAACTCACAAGACTGAGATTTCCAAAAAAATTCCAGTCAAAAATTACGATAAAATTTTTTGATTTGAAATTCGCAGCTGTCCCTCAATTAAAATTTACAAAAATTCTTTGACAAAACGAACAATGGGGCTCAAAATTTTTTTCCATAAGTGGATTTTTGATTTGTAGATTTTCAGAATTTCAATTTCAAAGCATCAATTATATGATCGATATGTAGATGTTCAGAGCACCAAAAAGGCATCGCTATTAAGACAATACCTCAATACTTGTTGTGGTACAAAACTCAACGAGGTTGTCCAATCGGCGATGCCGTTTTCATGCTCTGAAAACCTAATGGTCACATGACGGCTGCATCCATTAAATGTCATTTTATTTACCAGATGCGGACTAAAACTCTATCAGAAGATGAATTCTGGGTGGGTAAAAAATTTCTTAGTTTTCTGGTCGTGAAATAGAGTTGAATATCACACCATTTTTTAGTCAACTCGCAAAAATTCTGGGATGTTTTCTATGCATTGAACAAAATCATCGGTTCATGCTCATATTTGTGGAGACTTTTGTTTTTATAATGCTGATGTTTTTTCTCGGGAGGTTCTTTTTGAACTTTTCTTTTGTGAATATTTTACCCACATCTCATTAACAAAACTGAATGACTGAAGATTTGTTGTCCAGATCTCTTGAATTTTGTTAGGAGCTTTGATTTTTGAAAAATTGTGATCGACATATTCGCCACCATTATGGACAAGGAAGCAGTAAAGGCTGTCAAGGCTGACGACGAAGCTACCCGATTGTGGTTACAACAAGTTATTAAACTTAAAGTGAACATCGTTTACCTCTAGTGAAAAACGTCTAAGTATTTCTTTAATAAATTTTTCATTCGTTTCATCTACAGGCACATTGATGCATAAACTTTAGAAGCTGAGCAATACTATTTGCACATGATCCTTCAAAGAGATAGACTTTACAGCAGCTCTGGGATTTTTTTAGTTAGTCTCAACCACCTGGTAACTCCTTGCAAAAGTAAGACACAGTTGTATCCACATTCTCTTCACCGCTACTCGTTTTTAAGAGAAGACGCCGAAGCATTGTACTGTTTTTAATTTCTTTGGTAATTCAGTATCTTCTTGACGGCTGCAATCCAGGTTTCCTTAGTCTCTGATAAAAATTTGCGCTTATCGTTCTCTGTTTCATTATGTCATGTAAACCACTATGAACCTGTTTCTCCGTTCCTTTTATTGTCCTATTCCGTCTTCGAAGCTCAAACCTGATAGGTGCTAAGAAAATTGTTTAGCTTATCTGTTTGAATTTTCATTTTCATCGCACAAATTCCCAGCTTTTTATCAATTGCTAGAGCTAGTTTTTTTTAAAATTTTTTCTCTGCAAAAATTTGTGAAATTTTTAAACCACCCTAACCAACAAATCTGTTTTTTGCGTACCTTTTTGCTGAAGATTCTGTTGAACAGAAACTTTAACTATCGATGTTGTTCTCATTAAATCAAGAATTAAGTTGTTTACATTCAAGGTTTCACTTGATAAGAAGTGCACTTTATTAAATCTGTCTCTCCCCGAACGCTTTGTGTGAAATACCAGCTTCGTAAAAAAGCAGATCAATTGAAGACCAAATCAAGCAGTTAGCATGACAATCAAAAATTAATGCTACCTTCTATCGAAGCAAAAATATTTTTTTCATATTTCTCTATATCTTTAGTTAATTGATATTATTGGTACGGGATAATCACACAAGAGGTTAAACTGTTAATTTGAATTAAGTTCATATCAAGAAAAGTTATTGCCATGAAAAAACGACTCAAAAAATTGCATCAAGCAGAGCTTGAGAAATACTAAAAATCAGTTGAAACTCGTTAATAAAATTTTTTCAAACGGACATACAGTGCGTTTTGAAGATCCATTCTTGTAGGGTAATTTAATTGAAATTGTGAATTGTGTCTGTAAATCACCTTGGTGATTGTATCGCTTAATAAACATTGAAATGTTGAAAAAGGAAGAAATTTGATGTTCTCAAGCATTCTTTTTGGAAAACAGTTAGAAAGAGACACTTTGTTTAAAGCAAAGTTTTAATTTCTGCTACTTTCTTCAAGAAAAGTTAGTCCAGCTTCAATATCGGTGCTATTGAAGCCCATCGAAAACTGGAAACAAATTCTTATTGTGATATATTGGAATTAACACAGAAAATCTTGTTTCAATAGATTGTAAGGTGTATTACGGAGGATTTAAAATTGAGTCAATTTAGGTTTATAATTTATAGTTTCAATTCATAACGGAAACTCAAACAAAAATTAACATTTGAAATATTTTGTATTTTGAGCGAAGCAGATTGTTGAATAGCAAAACTGAACGATTAGTTGTTGGGATTAATCAAGTATCAACCAATACAACGGTAGCCTTCTTAAAAGCAGATAATGTGGAGACAACAGTTTATTGCAAAACCTAATACCCTATTTGAAACCGCGTAAGCAATCGGGTCGGTGAATTTTTCCCCTTGTCTTCGACAGGAGAGCAGCCGTTACATCTGTTTTTCCAACCAAGACAATGGAATGTAAACTGCTATCTAATCTGACGAAGAGTGCCAAAAGCACCAAATAAAACAAAATTCGAACGAATGAATGAACAAGTAGTCAGCAATCGAAAGGTGCAATTGAATAAAGAAAATGAAGTGCGAGCCTTGGTTTTAAAAAAAATACAGACTTCGCCATTACAACAATGTGGACCAGTACAATATCAGCCATCACAAATCAATTACGGTGACAAACATTATTAGATTAAGTGGTTCAAATAAACATCAGAAGAAGGTCTGGCTGAAAAATGATAGACAATTCAAATCGACCTAAAAAATATTGTTTCTGTACCAACAGACAATCACTCTCTATAGGAATAAATCCCCAAGCAACCGCAGCATCACAATAAATTAACACTTTCACATGGAAAATTGTTAAAAAAATATCGAAAATAGGCAAAGTGTGAAGTCGGGCATTCATTAGCTTGAATGCATAAGCCTATGCATGCAACCAAAAATGAATGGAGAGCAAAGCAAAGCGATTCAAGCGGTGATTTAGAGCAAGAATAATAACAACTACTCAACAGACAACTCAGTTGCTCAAACAGTAGCAAATAGAGCAACATCAACTGATCAGGACATAAAAAATGTCTCAAAAAGATCTTCAGCCAATCAATGACGTGAGGAACGGATGGAAAAAAAAACTGATATCAAATTCGAAAAAAGTTGCGACCGAAATGGGCTTTGTTTGAACGAAGAAAACTAGAGCACGAAATGCAAATGAAAGCACTCAAACCAAAGCGTGATCTAGAGCGCAAAGTGAAGAGCAAATTTATAAAACACGATGATATTTGCTCTCAGTCAACCATTGTTTTGGGCAAATTACCCTTCAACTGGAACCCAAAGAAAATAGATTTCTCAAATTAGGCCAGCAGAAATAGCAATTTTTAAGACAAAATTGACCAACAACTTGCCTTAAAACAACCCCTGAACAGACTAGGCGTAGTCACTTCTCATGATACGAAATGCACGCGATCGTTCATCGAGCGTCGAGTAACAAAACGCTCCCGCAAAGCTAGTTTACAATATAACAGTGTTATTAGGGTGACGGTAATCTACTGCATCCGAAGCTAAACAACTTTCACCAGAAACCTCTCAAATGACCGGAGTGATCTGGCATGTTCATTGCTACAGTGAATTGACTCTGAAAGCCAGCAGAAAATGAGCCATCCAAAGTTTTTAATTACAGGCAAGGCAGGGTCGGTCGGTATTTTCTGGAATGGGGTGCTCCTAACAGTTCTATAACACAGTATGAAGCATTCTTGAAACTAATTTTTGAAGCCCTCATGCAAACATTGATGCACATCTGGAGGGCTTCCGCAGGCAAATTTGCTGTTTTTTTAAATTGATCCATTTAAAGTATTCCTTAACTTTCTGACAAGTGGGCGATGTAAAACAAAACTCGACATTGTATATGACAGTAGACAAAGTACCCAGAGTTCTTAGAGAGATTATTTTTGAAAAATGGTTATCAATGAGCATCTGTTCATGAAAAGTTTTCAGATTTCAAGGGAGAGCAAAAAGAAGAAAATTGAAGAAAAGCAAATAGAGAAAAACAGTTCTCTAAGCCATCGAACTGCAGTGCAAGTTCAAATTTGAAGGAAACAAAGCAAACGCAATATGATCACTATCAGCTAATTGAAGGCATTCACAAAAAAATCGCAAAATTTTTAACTCTACTTTCTTTAAGAACACGAATGTGAATGATTTGTACGCAGCAATGAGGAAGAAACGTTTATGTTACAACACTCGGGCCAATTCCTTGCTATCAAGGACTGTTAAGTCAATGAGTACGGTATGTACCATAAAATACAATCAATTCTCAGAAAACCAAAGGATGAGGGTGGTTACGCAGTCAACGTAAGAGCAGCTACATTCAAACAGAGTAGCAAGAGGTCTTCAGGCAGTTCCTGTATCAACACAGAGTGTTGATAACAGGCTGAATATGTATGTATTCCTGATAGTGGATCAACAGTTCACACATCGACCAAAGTTTTCCAGAGAAGTGACGACACCACGGCATGTTATGTTCAAAGTACCTGCCATATACCGAACCAACGACCTGAAGAAAGAACAAATTCCTCTCAAAATAAAGCAACTACATTCAAACATGCATTCAATCGAACTGTTTGCTTACCCGTAATTGTAAATGGAAACCATTATGACAAGCGGAAGCAGAAGCAAGCCCTCAATTATTCGAATGTTCTCACAAACAAAAGCTTCAACTGGATGGCAGTGGGCATGGACCTTGGTCAAGATGTTTATGAGCTACAATACCCATTTGACTACAAGATAGTCTTTGGACACATGATGGTAAAAACCAGACAACATTTTGTCATTCTTTCTTCATGGAAGATTCGGAAGGGCGAAGAACCTGATTCAACATTTATAATATACAAAGGTTTAAAAGGAACTTGTGAAATGAACGAAATGTAAAACCCACGGTGGGGAAAAATGGTACTTGCCAAACCCTCCAGTCTGTCCAGTGCTAAGCCATCTAACTCATCCAGTCCGTAGAAGAAAGCTGGAGCACGAAATGCAGATGAAGAAACTCAAACCGAATACCCAAATAATGGAAGAAGTGCGTGATCTAGAGCGCAAAGTGGAGAGAAAATTTACAAAAGAGCGATGATATTTGCTCTCATTCAATCATTGTTTGGGGCAAGTTACCTTTCAACTGGAACCCAAAGGATGCCTTCAAGCAACCCCTGAACCGATTAGGCGCAGTCACTTCTCATGATAACGAAATTCACGCGATTGTTCATCAAGCGTTGAACACCGCAACGCTTCTCCAAAGCTTGTTTGTAATATAACAATTTCAATAAATAAGGTGACAGTAATCTACTGCAGCTGAAGCTAAACAACTTTCACCAGAAACCTCTGAATTAACCGGAGTGATCTGGCATATTCATTTCTACAGTGAATTGACTCCCAAAACCGGAGAAAACGAGCTGTCCAAAATCTCTACTTAGAAGCAAGGCAGAATTGATTTTCTCTGGAATGGGTGTTTATAACAGTTCTCTGACACTGTATGAAGAGGTCTTGAAACAAAAATTTCATGACCTTCTTCAAACATTCATGCACAGCTGGAGGGCCTCCTCAGCCAAATCTGATCCATTTTTACTTAGTATGAATAACTTCTTGACAAGTGGGGTATGTAAAACAAAATTCGACATTGTATTTGTCAGTAGATAAGGTACCCCAAATTCTTCAAAAGATTTTGTTTGAAAATGGATATCTCGAATAGCATCCGTTCTTCAAAAATTTTTCATATTTCAAAGGAAAGCAAATAAAAGAAAATCGAATAAAAACCGATAGAGAAAAACAGTTCTCAGAGCCATCGAACTTCAGTATGAGTTCAAATGTGAAGGAAACAAAGCAAATGCAATATGATCACTGTCCGCTAATTGATGGCATACACAAACAATTCAACAAATTTTCAACTCCAGCGTTGAGGATGCAACGGTTATGTAAATATTCTGGGGAGAATTACATGCAATCAAAGATTGTAAAGTCAACCGGTACTGTACGTACCATAAAACACAATCATTTCTCAGAAAACCAAATCGACGATGGCAGTTACGCAGTCAACGTAAGGGTAGCTACATTCAAACAGAGTAGCAAGCTGTATTCAGGCAGTTCCTGTCTCAATACAGTGTGGTGGTAACAGGCTGATTACGTACGTTCTCCTCGATAGTGGTTCAACAGTTTCATTCATCAACCAAAGGTTACAAAAGAAGTTACGACACTACGGCAGCGATATTATGCCCAAATTAATTGCCATATACAGGACCAAGGACCTGAAAAGAGAACAATTCCCTTCAAATTGAAGCAACTACATTCAAACATGCATTCAATCGAAGTCTTTGCCTACCCGTAAGTGTCAATGGGAACCACTTTGACAAGCGCAAGTAGAAGCAAGGTCTCAATCATTTGAGTGTTCTCACAAACAATAGCTTGAACTGGATGGAATTGGGCATGGTCTTTGGTCAAAATGTTTATGAGCTACAAAACCCATTGGACTACCGGATAGTCTGCGGACGCATGATGGTAAAAAACAGACCAAATGTTGTTGCAATTTTTTCTTCACGGAAGAATTCAGAAGGCCGACGAATTGAATTCAACCTTCAAAATATATAGACGTTCAAAAGGAACTTGTGAATTGAACAAAAAGGAGGTGAAACGCTTGTTGCGGAAAAATTCTACTTGCCAAATTGTGCAGTCCGACCAGTGCAAAACCCGAGCAAGCCTGGTAAGGCGCGTGTGAAATACCGCAACAATTATAAAGAATATATCCAATCGACAGCAAGACCTGGTCCACTAAATAGTTTGATGGGAATCAAATTCAGTAACGGGTCAGCAGCCGAGACAGATGGTATCAATTCAATTTCCCGCAAGTGCAAGTTCGTAAGCAGGAGAGAAGATGCTTGAGTTTTATATGGAAACCAAAAACCAAAAAACTTGTTCAAATGTACAAATATCAAAGTCTTATACATGAAAAAAAAGTTCGACTTCTGCCATTTATGCTCTCAAAGGAGTTTGACTCGGTAATTAGGAAAATTATCTAATAGCACCAAAAAGTTCTGTAAAACAACAACCTTATCAGTTCTATTGGAGCACCAGAATGAGCAGTCTGCGAGGATTACAATGGATTTCAAGTCTGCAAAGATCTCAACAAAAAAATCGAAAAACCCATTACTCAGAGGAAAATTTTGTCATTTGTGTCTTTAGTTTTTGACTAGAACGGATTGCTTGCTCGATGCACTCTTCTTATGAGACAATTTCTGGAAGAAGTTTGCACTAAAAATTGGCAAAATTGGGACTAAGAGTTGGAACCTGGTGAACAGCAGGATTCCTGATGTAGACAGAACAATTTCCGATTGTAGCTGAAACAAGTATTTGGTGGAAGGTACTCCAACACATTGAAGAACGAAAATGAACTTCATGTTTTTGTTGTTGCATCTGAGGACACAATGTGTGTAGTGGCCTATCGAGGTTCACAATCGAAAGAAAACCGAGCTGATTTCGCATTTTATATTGGAAACTGTAGTTTTGCAAGGCTGAGATATCTTTCAATACTACGATTATCATTGCAAACGACAGTCATGGCAGAAAAAAACATGATGGTAAATACAGCAAAAAACGTTGTCATTTTTTCTTCATGGACGATTCGGAAGGCCGAAGAATTTGTTTCAACTTTCAAAATATACAGGCGTTTAAAAAGAACTTGTGAAATGAACGAAATGGAAGTGAAATGCACGTTGGGGAAAAATTCTATTAACCAAATTGTCCAGTCCGTCCATTGTGAAGCCCGAGCAAGCCTGGTAGATTGAGACGCGTCTGAAATGCCGCAACAATTACAAAGAAGTATATTCGAACGACAGCAGGACCTGGTCCACTACATAGTTTGATAGGAATCAATTTCAGTAAAAGACCAATAGCCGACACAGCTGGCATCGATTCAGTTTCCCGCAGGTGCAAGTTCTTGAGCAGGAGAGAAGTTGATTGGGATTTATATGGCACCCAAGAACCAAAAAACTTGTTCAAATATACAAATATCAAAGTCTTGTACATGAAAAAAAAAGTTCGATTTCTGCCATTTATGCTCTCAAGGAGTTTGACTAGGTAATTAGGAAAATTATCTAATTGCACCAAAAACATTACAAAAAAAGTTCTGTAAAACAACAATCTTATCAGTAATATTGGAGCACCAGAATGAGCAGTCAAAGTTTTCAATCAGTTGCAACCTCCTTGTTAGCAAAATGAGTTTAAACCAAGAAATGGATAAGCAACAAAGGTACAGTTACCGAAGCAATAAGAGAAGGCTTGAAACCAATCAGCCACACAATACAAGTCGAAGTGGAATTCCGTGCAGACGCGTCTTCGCTGCGAGGATTTCAATGGATTTCAAGTCTGCAAAGATCTCAACAAAAAAATCGAAAAGTCCAATACTCAGAGGAAGATTTTGTCACTTGTGTTTTCAGTTTTTGACTGAAACGGATTGACTGCTTGATGCACTGTTCACATGAGACAGTTTCTGGAAAGTATTTGCACTAAAAATTGTCAAAATTGGGACTAAGAGGTGAAGCCTGGTAAAACAGTAGGATTTCTGATGTAGAAAGAGCAATTTCCGATTGTAGCTAAAACAAGTAATCGGTGGAAGGCACTCCAATACATTGAAGAACGAAATTCAACTTCATATTTTTGTTGTTGCATCTGAGGACACAATGTGTTTAGTGGCCTATTTAGATTCCCAATCGAAAGAGAACTCAGCTGATTTAGCCTTTTCTATGGGAAACTGCAGTTTTGCAAGGCTGAGACATCCCTCAATACTACGATAGGAATTGCATGTGACAGTCATGGCAGTAAAAATGATTTTCGAAAAACTTGAGCTGACAAACTGACAACAACGAGTTGCAGGTTTCGATCAGAGCCCACAACTGTGCTGCTGTTTTTGTCTAATCGAGTACCTGAGATATTCTATACAGTTGACGTTTCACAGTGGAAGCTCGTGAGCAGTGTCACAAATCACGCAGATTTTGACACCAGTGTAAATATCATTGAGGATTCAGGAGAACTGAGTGACTCTCTGGCTTAGGCAACCGGAAAGTCAGTGACGAAATCAAGTGATCCTATTTGTTGCCTCAGATCAAAACAAAATAACTGCATCAGACTTGATGACAAAAGCTGAAGAAAAAAAGCTGTTATTCAGTACGGCTCATTATATTTATTATGCTATTGAACTAGGTGGTATACTTACACCGAACCTCGATCAAGCATGAACCAACAAAAAGAGTGGTAAGCATTAAAGAAAAAGGAAAGATAAAAGCAGTCATTTTCAGGCCACTACAGCTTGAATGATTTGGTCAAAAAGCTGATTATTCAAAGAGCTTAAAATTTTGGCCCCTCTTTGAACAGAAGCAGTTATTTGTGCAAAAAGCAGAGTGGGAAAAAATCAACTACACTTCAACGCAAGGAATCCAATATTTCGCTTCTCTTAAGTAACGAACACAAAAATTAAAAGGAAGGCCTTCAGCCTGTAAAAAACTTTTTTTTCTTGAGAGGCCGTGGATCCCAAGTATACAAAACGCTCTACGATGAATCAAAACAGGAGACTTTACTGAAGAAAGGGTAGATCGAAAACAATAACACCAGAAAAGGAAGATTTACCTAAACAGCGGTTAGATGCTTCAATTGCTTTAGAACAAGACTATTTTAGATCGCTCAATGTGAAACGTGGGCGCGAAAAGCGGCGGTGTATTCTGTCTACTTGTCTAACTGTAACAGCAGTGCAGATAAAAGCGTTGCCCATGTTGAACAAAGACAGTGGTGAAAAATAGCCATGCGTTATTTCATAATGGGGCAAACCACTTACAGCAATCAGCGACAACGGACAAATTTTTTTTAGAGCGAAACCAGAACTTTCAGAGTATGTCCCAGCAGAAAGCAAAGAAAAAGTATGAAATAATCTAATTCATCGATGAATCAAACGGAAATTCAATCCATCTGCAGCCCCTCAATTTCAAGGAGTATGAGATAAGTTGGTTGGCGGTCGCAAAAAAGCACTTTATGCGTTGTTGCGAACTGATCAGTCACAAATGACCTTGTTTGGACTACGATGTGTACTGTTGAGCAGACCTTGAACGCAAGACCCTTGCTTCTAGTCAAAAATTATATAAATGACTGGGATGGATTGATTTCAAATCACTTCTTGCTGGGAAACTAGAATGATTGTTTACCTTATCTCCCGTCCGCAAAGAAATTTTGTTGATCATCTAAGGCTCTTTCGACAAGCTGAAGCCTTTTTAAACCACATATCGGAAATATTCTGTAGAAATTATTTGCCAACACTGAATGATTGGTACACTTGGCAATCTACGGCGAAAACCTTAGAGAATGGTATCTTTTATGGTTGATCGAATACAGCAAAAAGCAGGACTATTGTATTCTGCATCAAAGTACGGGAACAATCGATGGGTTCGAGGGGGTCAGTAGATCAACCAAAATTTGAACGTACGGCGGAGTCTACAAACGACCACGATTTAAACTTGCTCCTGTACTACAAAGCTGAAAAGTGTTTGCGCAATAGAAAACCGGGCTGCTGATGTTAAGTCTGAGCTTGACAAAAAGCCAAATCATCTCAAGGACAAATCAATCAGCGAAGTTACACTAGCTTGACATTCAGAATTTTGTACTACTTGCCATTGAAGTGCAATTGTTTTCCAATTTGTTGTCATTTTCAATAGTACGCGGTTATGATACTTGAAGTGAAACTGAGACTCAAATTCAAACTACCTCAATATCTGAAAAACAGTATTACTAGGTATAATTGACTTGAACAAAATGAACCAGATTCCTACGATTAGTTTGTGAATCAACATGTTGTTGATGCACATCATTCGGCAAAAATTTTATATGCTTAACAAGCTTCCTCTGATATCAGCGTTACAGAAGTAACTGTTCGGAAAACACTTCACGTACTGTCAACATACCTATCTGCAACTAATCAGAGATGCATTTTTGACCTGAAAAAAACACGTGACTAATAGCCAAAAGGAGACCGAAAAACTAATAGAATCCAGATGAACCTCTTTTTTTTGTCTTTTTAAACTGACATACGGTGCGATTTGAAGCAAAATTCCTGAGCGTAAAATTTTTTATTTTGTTTTTTATAGTTAATGAACAATCATCTTGGTGATTGTGCAGTTGAAATAATTCTGATTTGTTGAAAACAGAGCTAAGATTGGATATTCTCAATCCTTCTGTCCCAGGAACAAAGTTCATTAGATTTTTTTGTCGTTAACGCAGCCTAGAATAAATTGATTTTGCCTTCACTTGAAGCAAATTGAGAATTAAAACTTGATTTTTGAAATAAAATGAAATTTTTAAAATCGTGTTATACTCTGAAGTATTTTTGATGAAGGATACTAGCTAAAAAAGAACTTATTCAATAGTTAGGCAGAAGGACAATGATCAATTTTTTAATTTTTTCCGGCCGATTCAGTTGTTTTGACTTATAACACAAGTTATTACTAACCTTAGTCACTTTACCAAATTAACTGATTAAAAGCAACACCAATGTCTTCCTGCCTCTGGACTGAAGAATTAATTCTCTAGTCATAAGAGTTTTATTATTGAACAAAATAAGATGGAGACCCTACCGCTGAGAACTATGCCAAGTCCTAATTTCAATTAATTAAGAACTGGTTGAACTTACAATCTTAAAACAAGATGAAAGCTGGCGTGAAGTGTTCGTTGGGGTCCACTCAAAACGCGACCAGACCCACAGCAAACCCATATTAAGCCATTATTATTCCTGTTCTTAGGCTTACTTTAGTCTTTGAAATGTCCAATTGGTTCAGCTGCCATACTACCTGGGTTAACCGAGATTGTTATTCTTCTACGAGCAATCAACTCTACACTCAGTATTATACTCTATACTCAGTAGCAGCTCTACTATTCGCCTCCTGGTGGGAGCGCAGCTCGTTAGTCCTCTGTCCTCCAATTTTCTTTCCCTAATTTAACCTAGTTAGTGATTGTTTGATCGTTATATTTTTTAGTCAACCATCTTTACATATCCAAACAAATCTTTTAACTTATCTAAACAAATGAGGCTAGTTTTAAATATTTTTTCTCCTACAAAGAGGTTAGGTGAAGTTGACTGATATAACCAAACACGAACTCCTTTTTATACGAACAAAGTTAATTAGCGTTCACCAATAATTAATTAAAGCTAAGTTCTATTTGCGTCAAACAACTAAGCGTTTAATCTTTTTTTTTAATAAAAACAAGTTTTAATTTGCAAAAAGATTATTAGAATAGTCTAGAAAGGGCCATACAGATTAGCAAATTGATAAAATTTTACAATTTTGAGCATAGCAACAGAG
>NW_027452862.1:0-17889 GCF_964194025.1 Convolutriloba macropyga
GTTCAATTTTGGCTTAGATCTTACATATTTAGCGTTGATTCTTAGCGTAGATCTTACATATTTAGCGTTGAATTTTACCGTAGATCTTACATATTTAGCGTTGAATTTAGCGTAGATTTTCAACGCATTCAACGCCAATCTTACGCATTCAACCCATTCAACGCCAATCTTACATAATTTGGCGTTGAATTTTGGCGTAGATCTTACATATTTAGCGTTGAATTTTAGCATAGATCTTACATATTTTGCGTTGAACTTAGCGTAGATCTTACATAAATTCAACGCATTCAACGCCAATCTTATATAATTTTGCGTTGAATTTTGGCGTAGATCTTACTTATTTAGCGTTGAATTTTAGCGTAGAAATTACATATTTAGCGTTGAATTTAGCGTAGATCTTACATAAATTCATCGCATTCAACGCCAATCTCACATATTTTGCGTTGAAATTTGGCGTAGGTCTTACACATTTGGCGTTGATTTGTAGCGTAGATCTTACATATTTAGCGTTGAATATAGCGTAGATCTTACATAAATTCAACGCATTCAACGCCAATCTCACATATTTTGCGTTGAAATTTGGCGTAGATCTTACACATTTAGCGTTGATTTGTAGCGTAGATCTTACATATTTAGCGTTGAATATAGCGTAGATCTTACATAAATTCAACGCATTCAACGCCAATCTCACATATTTTGCGTTGAAATTTGGCGTAGATCTTACACATTTAGCGTTGATTTGTAGCGTAGATCTTACATATTTAGCGTTGAATTTAGCGTAGATCTTACATAAATTCAACGCTTTCAACGCCAATCTTACATATTTGCGTAGACTTTTGGCGTAGGTCTTACAAATTTAAGGTTGAATTTTTTGAATTCCATTTCAGACCACTAAGTTTTTCAAGTTTTTTTTTTCAAAATGTCAAATTTTTTACTGTTTCGATTCCTATACTTCACAGGTGAGAAAAGCGAAATCAGCAAAAAACCATTTTTTAGTGCTCTTTTATAGTGCAAAATCCATTTGAGACCATTTTACGATTTCAAAACTTTTTCAAGTTTTTTTCGAAAAAATAATTTTTTCACTATTTCGAACCCTATACTCCAAAGGTGAGTAACAAGAAGTCAGAAAAAATCTTTTTTAGTGCTCTTTTATAGTGCAAAATCAAGTTCAGACCATTTGAAGATTTCAAATTTTTCAAGTTTTTTTTTCGAAAACTAATTTTTATACAGTTTCGACCCCTATACTGCACAATTGAGAAAAATGAAGTCAGCAAAAAATAACCATTTGCTCTCTTACGGTGCAAAAACCATTTCAGACCATTTTAAGAATTCAAATTTTATTCAAGAATTTAAAAAAATTTTAAATTTTTCCCAGTAATTCTCACATGATAAATGCGTTGAATACGTTGAAATTATGTAAGATCTCGGCTAAATTCAACGAAAAATATTTAAAATCCAGGCTAAATTCAACGAAATATATGCAAGTTGTACGCTAAATTCAATGCAAAATATGTAAGGTCTACGCTAAAATCAACGCAAAATATGTAAAATCTACGCTTTATAAGGATTGCGGCTCTTAAGGAAACCAAGGTACGGTTGCGCAATGGTAGAAGAGGAGACAAATAAACAGGAGATCAGTGGTTCGAGTCTCATACCCAGAGTTCTACGCGATGATTTTTTTTAAGATCAACGCTAAATTCAACGCAAAAATATGTAAGATCTACGCTAAATTCAACGCTAAATATGTAAGATCAGCGGCAACTAGCGCTGACAAGTTGGAAAATTCACCGCCATTTTGTACATAATTTTGCGCTGAATGCGTTGAATTTTTGTCGTTAAAATCAACGCATTCCACGCAAAATTATGTAAGAAAATTGCGGTGAATTTTCCGACCTGTCAGCGCTAGTTGCCGCTGATCTTACATAATTTTGGCCAAATTCCTCGGCCCGGGTATGAATCTGAATGAAAAAATTAGAATTCTTGAGCTCACTCGTGTTGGGTTATATAAACTGAGTTTACAACACGAAGAGGAGTATTGAATGCGTGTCTTTTTTAATCGAAAACAATATATTTCATTTTAATACAGCAAATGCTGAACGTGTTTAAAAATGAGGTGATTTGATTGCCGTTGAAAAGAGAATTGTTACTTCGTTCACACCAATGTCTTGCAGTGAGTGATATAAAGGTGTGAAAATATATCCAAATGAGTGGAATTTCACCTGCAGCTTTGTCGAGCGGCTTGCTTTGAATTTACTTTTTTAAATCAAAGTATTTTCATGGAATGTAATAATAATATGAATACTGTTTTGTTAGCCTTTCGAAACGTTAAGTAACTTAGAGCAGACTCGGAATCGTTTGCAATAAAACAAATACTTTTTCTTTTCAGTTATTTCTATTCATTCACTACTATTTATACACTCCCATTGCCACGGTATTATATATCTGATATTGGAATTCAAGTATTTTTTTCGAAGTGATGGCCACTTTTCGCAACCTTTGACCCATAGTTTTGTTTTCTTGAGTTTAATGAGGATTCAATAAGGGAGTTTTACACGTGATAAGCTTTTTAATATAACTATTGAATCGGGTTTGGTTGAACAAAACATACAAAAATTTAGAAAAATTGTAATACTTCTTTTTACCAATTTTTCAAAAATTTTTTTTCTCCAAGTTGTCGTTGTCTGTGTTTGCTATGTCTACCTTGTATTTTTTGAACATAATATAAAATTGCTAATTGTATGGAAGAAAGTGTTCAATATACTAAGTATATTATGTGAATAAGTAATGGAATCTTTTCTCATTTCTCAGCTCAAAAAAACTTTTGAGTATCTTTCTGTTATTACTTATCTCAAAGTGTCTGCAATTAAAGGCCGTCACAGCTTCCATACGATAACCGGCCTGCATGTTGACGATTCCGTTGTCGCTGTAGCGAATCAGAAACATGGCTATAGCCATCATTCAGTTGTGGAGGCAGCCACTCTATGTCACAGTAGTTGCATATTTTGTTCATCTGTTCACCTACCTATTCAACTGCAAATAAGGTTGCCTGTCTTGATTGTAACGTATTGTAACCAATGAAAAGCTTTTTGTTTAAACTTATAACTATATGACATCACTTTAATTTTGCTTTTACGTCTACCTATATTTACTTTGCTTTAATCTGTTTCACACTTGATAGTATTGTAATCATATCGGTTGTTTGAATGATTACAGGATACATAATTGGGATTTCCAAGAGCTTCGATGACTACGAATGATAATTATACAATGGTTAATGTCGGCTAATGGGAACGCAGAGACCCATCTTGTAATCGAATACTTAAATTAGAAATGATTGTTGACAACTGTGGCGCTAAGCACAAAATACCGCCCCCTATTTATTACCCAAATTACCTCACTTTTGCTTTCATGGTGATCTCATTTACTTTATAACTTCTCTAGCCTCTCATTACATCCGATCTTTACTAGCCATTAACTCTGATAATTTACTTCTTCAAAAGACCAAGAGTCAATGGATCACACATAACAAAATGAAAAGTTGAGGACAAATCTCGTATAAATTGCACGTGTTAGCTTCTTGTTCAATTCACTCATTTCATTATTAACCTAGATGTAAATCAGCACGCGGATGAGGTACGTGTATCATTTCTCACTTTAAACAATTAACAATATACTTTCAATACTTCTCCTGTAATGTAAAGTGTTTGTTCCGAGAATGTTATCACCACAAAATCATAATTTTGTCCTCACAAATGCTTTTGTAAGTGTGTGTGCTGGCATGCGGTCGGTAGGCAAGTAGTTTAGCTCTAATAGTCGACTTTCGACTGAATTCCGAACGAAGTTCATTTTTAATGCAAAGTGCTTTGTCTTCCAGTGATTCGTCAAATTATTACTAAGACCAATACAAGCCTGATTGTCTACAAAGACGTTTACTGGCTGCTGGAATTCAAACCCTAATTATCGCAAAAAGTTTGCTAAGTATACGACTTCTTTGCTTGCCTCGACTAGAGCGTTCAGCTCAACTTCAGCTGTTGAAGTAGATACACACTTTTGCATTTTACTAGCCCAACTGATTGCACCTGAACATTTAGTAAGTTTAAAACAATAACCACTTGTTTTTTTTCTATTGTCTATATTGCCTGCCAAATCTGACTCTGAAAATCTAGTCAACACCAGTTTCTCACTTTATTTAAAAAACATCTTCTCTGAACTCCTCCCTTTTTGGTAACGTAAACACCCTTTTGCGGCATTCCAATGTCGCCTTCCAGGATTTTCATCAAAAGAACTCAATAAATAAGCTGCGTGCGCAACATCTGGTCAACTTGGTAATGCCAAATAGTTCAAACATCCACCTAGACCACACTAATCAAGTGATTGCATTTCTCTATGCTCGTTGCTGCCAATTTCTGGTAAAACTAATTTTAATAGATTCAAGCCAATATCTAAAGGTGTTTCCAGTGTCTTTGATTCGCTTATATGAAACTTCTCTAGCATTTTTTCTACATTCGCATCTTGACTTAGCATGATATCGTTTTCTGTTTGCTCAAATTTTATATTTAAGAACCAACTAAGATCTCCAAATCTGCTAGTTTGGAAATGCTCACAAACCTTATTTTTAAAGTTTTCACTAAAGTCACCATATCATCTACCCAGAGCCACACTATACAGTCTATACCATTTTCATTTTTCTTTATGAAAAAGCATTCAGCATGAATAGACGCTGTGAAACTTAAATGGCTGAGAAAATTTTTGATTGTTAAGTACTAATTTCTACTGGATTGTTTTTATCCATATAAACTTTTCCTCAACTTATAAATTAATAGATTTCCTTGCTTCGAGCTGATGCATGAAAACTTTTTCTTCGAAGTCAGCGTTTAATTATGCTGTTTTAATATCCATTTTTTCAACTCGTTGCTTTTTTTAATACTGAGTAGCTTATTTGTACTCGAATTTTTGGACAGGCGGGTTGAGTATGTTTCTAAACCCTTTAGCTGTGAATCTTGACTTATAGCTTGTTATCTCCCCGCTAGGACCACACTAAGAGCAAAGTGCCAGTAGCTACCTATGGGTTTATTTCCTTTGTTCTTTACCAGTTCCCAAATTTTATTTTCCACTAATGAGTTGTATTGCAATTACATTGCTTCGTAACAGTTTTCATCCATAAATGCTTAATCAATGGACTTTGGTAGTAATCTTTTTACTCACAAATTCCCCAACAAAAGGCTACCAAATTTAAATCTCTATCACCATCAGAGTGATGCTTGTTGACTATTTTGTCCTACATTTCTGTAACTTCAACAAACATTTCGTCTTCGTTGAAATTTACATTTCGAGATTTTCTAAACTTAAAGACCCCTTTTTCATCGGGAATACCTACGAAAAAAAACTTACTATTTTCTGAAAACCCCAAAACTATTTCGTTTTGAGAAGTTCTATCAATCTTGCATGAATGAAAGCTGATCAACCAATTATTTTGATAGATTCTAAGTCAGGTTTGTTTTTGTACGTTGCCTTAAAAAATGTCTGCTGAAAACCTGAATGGAAAGAAAAGCTTTTAATCTCACTTGCCATTTTGATGAGTTCATATGGCCAACACTCTTTTTCTAAACCTGACTGCTCTGAACTCTAAAAGACATCTAGCTAATGGGTTGATTGTCCCCCAATTCGTCTCAACCTTTCCGTTCTCTTGTGGTGCATACGGTGCCGAGAATTCCAGTCTAACACCTTTTTGTCTACATAATTGTTTTATGTCATTTGAGACAAATTCACCCGCCCATCACAAACTGAGGTTACTGGTTGTCCTATATCTGCAAAGAAATCTTCAATTTTTCAATAGCTTGATTCCTTGGCCTCAAAAATTAAAATTTTCGATACCTGCTAAAACTATCCAAGAACCCTATTTCATGCTTGTGGCCATCGACCGCTTCCACATAGATGGATTCAAAAATGTTGGTAAGAACTACTTCAGTTGCTCTTGTTCCTGAGTCTTTTGTTGCTGGAAGCTTCTTTGATTTATTTAACTGACATGTTTCACAGTTTGTGAAAGCGTGCTCGCTTAGTTTTAGTCCTACTTCGTTATCTTTTAATTTGTAAAAGCCCTCAACAATATTATGGCTCAAACGCTTATGTCACAAACTCATTGCATTGCTCTGAAGTTTCTTTGTAATCAATGCTGTTCCAAATAAGCAAACTATCTCTATTCTCAAAAAGAAACTGTTTCGTTCTTAGTTCGTATTCCTAAAGTCCTACCGAAGAAGATCTCATTGTCTGCTGCTCTTAGTTCTGATACTGATACCAGATTCTTGTATTGTTGGGAACAAGCAACGCATTATCTAACCTTATTTTTTGCTCCGAGCCATTGGAATCCAAAACTCTGATTTCAATTGTTCATTTTAAACTAGTCAATCTTTTATTGCTGTTTGCATTAGTGATGGTACCAGAGTACTCCTTGTCTATATCTTTGAATAAATTGTCATCTTTAATCAAATGATTGGTAGCACTTGAGTCCAAAACTAGATCATTTGCAAGATTGCCTTCCGAAATTATAAAGAACGAAAATATTTCTTCATCTCATTCTAAATTCTGCTCCTCAATTAAATTTTGCAAACACCTCTGCGTGGATCTCCTACTTTGACTCAGAAACCTTTGCTCAGATTTTTTTTTGCTTTCCACGGAATTTAGTCAAATGTCCGCTCTCACCACACTTAAAACATTTAATTGGGCAAGCTTTGGTTTATTCTTGAAATGTTTTTTTAAGCCTACAGTCTTTTGCGATATGTCCAGTTTTCTGACAGTTGAAAAACTTCCTTTCTTTAGTGAAGAAAACGGTCTCTGATTTTGTTTTTACATTCACGTTATCGAGGTTTATAAGATCTCGTTTAATTTCCTCTAGAGTTTTCTCTTCTTTGCTGTACTTCACGAGTGTTGCGATATTTTCACATTTCTTTGGAACCAGTTTTAGATTTTTTGAGACAACCATTTATTCAATGATCCTATTTACTAGTGTTAGGTTGTATTGCATACGATATGCTCCGGTGAGATAATCTACTACACTCTCGCTTGAGGTCTTTTTAAGCCTTGTTAATTGTGCTAGGAATTTGTGTAGCTGAGGTCTCTCGAAACTTTGAATCGTTTACACAGTATGTTCCAAGCTCTAGTGGCATCATCCTTATGTTGCCTAAAAATAGAACTGATTTTTTGTTCAAAGCCTGAACTAACTCATACCACAAAGTTTTCTTCTTCTCTTCTAATTCTTCCAGCCCTTTTTCTATAGATTGCCTCAGTTGCTCCTCCGAAGAATGATCGCTAACAGTTTGCATATAGTCTAGATAGGTGGCTTCATCACTGAAACCAAGTTTCAAAGAATACGAGACTCAATTTGTTCAGCAAATTACAAGAAATCATCCTCACGCCCACTGGATACCAACCTTTCTCCTTGGAACTCATTGTTAAGACAGTCTTATTTTTTTAAATTTCGTTTTGACTCAAAATAACTCCTAACATTAATTGTTCCCTCCTGAACCAAAGACATATGCTGCCTCAACGACACTGTACTTTGTTTTTCTGATGTAATATAGCTCTACGTAACTATTCCTTTGTAAATAAAACTCGGGCTGTGAAAAACTGCGGTTCGGACTTAGATCAAAACTGCTTTCCGTTCTACAGCGTTTTTGAATCTGTTGCCTGTTGGTGGCTTTGTTATGGGACAACAAAGCGGTGAGTCGTCATGTTAGTGTATCAAAAATTGTTTTTTAGCACCAGGTTAGCACTTGTTTTAATATGGTGGCACTTGTAAGAAAAACCAAAAAACACTAAGCAGAAATGTTTGGTCGACTAAACTAATCCAGAATTTGGTGTTCTGTTCGAGTTCTGTAGTATCCTTGACAAAGTTGAAAGCAGGAAATTGACATTGAACCTGGGTTTTTTGCCGCGATTAAGCGCAATGAGGATACCAATACCCTCCAGGGATGATGTACTCGAACACTAATCCTAGTCCTATTTAAGAATTGTTTTACCACCAACTTTTGAGTCTTCCGACAAGATTTGTATCTTACAGTATCACAGCGCACACAATTTGAAATGAAAGAGTTGTTTAATTTGAGCTCTTCTCAGCTATACTAATGAATCCTGGTTCCACGACAGCTCTGTTACACAACTGAAACTCCGCGCTGTTTACTGTTCTCTCACAACAGCTCCACACACTCGTGACTTCACTAGCAGAATCCACTGCTTAGCTACAGAAACTTAAAACTCCAAGATTGAACTTCCCCAACCAGGTACACGAGCTCTTGACTCCACAGATGAAGTTCCCCAACCAACTACACAATCTGCTCACTTCACAAATGAAGTCCCCAAACAGTTATACAAGCTTCCAACTCCAAACTTGAACTCCCCCAACCAGCTACACTAGCTTCCAACTCTTGATTCTTCATCAGCTGCGAGCTGGTCTAACTTGGCCACTTCTTGACTACAAGGCTTGTCTTTCCTTGACCTCTCTGTCTTTCTCCCCCAGTGATTTATTTCAGTAACCCTCTTATTTTGCAAAGAGGCGCAGCAACAATATTTTTCTATTTACGAGGGGGGTTGATTACTTAACTTAGAAAAACTCTGGTCCTATAACCGTTCGGCTTATAGGAACGCAGAGGCAGGTCTTGTAATCGAATAAGTAAATTAGAATTGACGGTTGCCAACTGTGGCGATAAGCCGAAAATTCAGCCCCTATTTATTAACCCAAATTACCGCACTTTTGCATTCATGGTGATCACATTTAATTTCTAACTTTCATGACCCCTCATGACATTAGCCCTGCTATTAAATCATAACAATATGAAAAGTTGAGGACAAATCTAGTATAAATTGCACGTGTTAGCTTTTTGTTCAATTCACTCATTTCATAAATAACCAAGATGTTAATCAGCACGTGGATGAGGTACGTATATCTTTTCTTACTTTAAACGATTAATATTATACTTTTAATTTTTACAATCTTCATAGAATTTCAGCTCCGAGAAATTAGTGGCGGAAAAAGATTAGTGGGAGAAATCAAGATTAGTGGGAGAAAAGATTAGTTGCGGCAGAGTCTTAATAAATTTGAAGTCTTAACAGAATCAAACAGTTTCCATAATTTTTTTTATTTGCAATGCGAGCAAAGTTTTAATGAAGGGAAAAGTGGCACTTAGTCTAGCGGTGAAGAAATAAACAAACAATTGGAGTGTCATTTCACTTGTGACTTCATTCCTGGCAAAACAGCTTTGAATTGGTTAAAAGTTGTTACAATTGATTCCTGGAAAGGCTTGATCAATATAATTAAGAGAATGGAGTTGACAAATCCGAAGCTCAATTTCAAGCATCTCAGCGGTGCTTCAATTCTCCAAAACTTTGAATTTCTCCACTGAAGAATAAGATTGTCCCCGGGCCGAGGAATTTGGCCAAAATTATGTAAGATCAGCAGCAACTAGCGTTGACAAGTCGGAAAATTCACCGCAATTTTCTTACATAATTTTGCGTTGAATGCGTTGATTTTAAAGAAAAAAATTCAACGCATTCAGCTCAAAATTATGTAAGAAATGGCGGTGAATTTCCCAACTTGTCAACGCTAGTTGCCGCTGATCTTACATATTTAGCGTTGAATTAAGCGTAGACCTTACATATTTAGCGTTGAATTTAGCGTAGATCTTACATATTTTTGCGTTGAATTTAGCGTTGATCTTACAAAAATCAACGCGTAGAACTCTGGGTATGGTACTCGAACCACTGACCTCCTGTTTTTTTGTCGCCTCTTCTACCATTGCGCCACCGTACCTTGGTTTCCTTAAGAGCCGCAATCCTTATAAAGCGTAGATCTTACATATTTTGCGTTGAATTTAGCGTAGATCTTACATATTTTGCGTTGATTTTAGCGTAGACCCTACATATTTTGCATTGAATTTAGCGTAGAACTTGCATATATTTCGTTGAATTTAGCCTAGATCTTACATATTTTTCGTTGAATTCAGCCGAGATCTTACATAATTTCAACGTATCCAACGCTTTTATCATGTGAGAAGTACTGGGAAAAATTAAAAAAATTTTAAGTTTTGAAAAAAATTTTAATTCCTAATATGGTCTGAAATGGTTTTTGCTCTTCATTTTTCTCAATTGTGCAGTATAGGGGTCGAAACAGTAAAAAAAATTAATTTTTCGGAAAAAAAACTTGAAGAAGTTTTGAAATCGTAAAATGTTCTGAAACTGATTTTGCACTATAAAAGAGCACTAAAAAGTGATTTTTCTCACCTGTGCAGTATAGGGTCGAAACAGTTAAAAAATTATTTCTTTGAAAAAAAACTTGAAAAATTTGAAATCGTAAAATGGTCTCAATTGGATTTTGCACTATAAAAGAGCTTTAAAAAATGATTTTTATCTGACTTCACGTTTCTCCCATTTGCAGCATAGGGGTCGAAACAGTGAAAAAAAATTATTTTTCGAAAAAAAAATTTGGAAAAGTTTTGAAATCGTAAAATGGTCTTAATTGGCTTTTGCACTATGAAAGAGCACTAAAAAGTGGTTTTTTTGCTGACTTCGCTTTTCTCACCTGTGAAGTATAGGGGTCGAAACTGTGAAAAAATTGACTTTTTGAAAAAAAAACTTGCGAAACTTTTGAAATCATAAAGTGGTCTGAAATGGAATTCAAAAAATTCAACTCTAAATTTGTGAGATTTACGCCAAAATTCTACGCAAAATGTGTAAGATTGGCGTTGAATGCGTTGACTTTATGTAAGATCTACGCTAACTTCAACGCTAAGTATGTAAGATCTACGCTAAAATTCAACGCTAAATATGTAAGATCTACGCCAAATTTCAACGCAAAATATGTAAGATCTACGCCAAATTTCAACGCAAAATATGTAAGATTGGCGTTGAATGCGTTGAATTTATGTAAGATCTACGCTAAATTCAACGCTAAATATGTAAGATCTACGCTAAAATTCAACGCTAAATATGTAAGATCTACGCCAAATTTCAACGCAAAATATGTAAGATTGGCGTTGAATGCGTTGAATTTATGTAAGATCTACGCTAAATTCAACGCTAAATATGTAAGATCTACGCTAAAATTCAACGCTAAATATGTAAGATCTACGCCAAAATTCAACGCAAAATTATGTAAGATTGGCGTTGAATGCGTTGAATTTATGTAAGATCTACGCTCAAGCGAAGATCTTACATAAATTCAACGCATTCAACGCTAATCTTACATAATTTTGCGTTTTTTAGCGTTGACGCCTCGGCCCGGGTCAGACAGGAGATAGTCATACAACACGGGATCCTAAAAGATGGCATCGCACATGAAAAGCTCTTCTGCATCGACGAAAACGTTGTTGTTATGTCAAGTCGTTATTATCTCTATCCCCAAAGACATCATTAGGACTTCTTACGTTTCTTTGTCCATTCTTTTTGTAAGTTTTTAAATAGTAGTCAGAATTCATAATATATCTTTGGGGATTGTAAGAGGTAGTGGGGTGTAGGATAGATCCAAATTTTTGCATCACTTATGACTACCAATAATGATCGCTCTAATCTTAATTATCCCATTTTATCAGTGGATACGATAATCACAGTTGGATATCATGGTACGCAATTTAAAACCTTGATTTTTCAATGCTCTCAATCACTGATTTTTCATTTTCTTGAAACTTCGTTGACGCGAGAATGCAATTATGTTTGTATTTGATGACAAGGCGGCTCGGTAATGTGCGTACGCACATAAGTTTCCGACCCCGCTCATCCACATTCTTGAGTTAATTGGCTACCAAATGATGAAGAGTTAGAAAACCTTCAACAAAATACATATCATTAAATAAACAACCAATGGAATACAATAATGCCAACCTAGAGGACCGATGAACGTTGTTGTTAATATGTCAACTAGAAACTACAATAATAAATATCAAATAACAAACATTATTTACGACCAAAAATCGGTGGCTATAATAAATAAAATCATAACAAAATCAAACTCGCGTCAGATAAAACCTAAACAAAACAATTTGACCTATACTTCATTTGAAAAAATAAGAGACCTGTCCTCAATGCGACTGGTTAATGGGTCGATCAAAAAGAGCAACGAGGTGCGCAGTCCATTTCTGAAAACAATTATTGTACCATTATTAAGGTCATTAGATATCAACTGAAATTACTAAAAATGTTCGTTTATATCTCCATAGGAAACAATTAAGACATGTCATTTTTCAAATTTAATGGCGCAAAATTACAAAGCCAATGGAACCTACGATTAATGTTATAAATTAAAAAGAAAACAAAAATCCTATAAACTACACAAATAAAAAAAAATCTCAAATATTTTATGAAATCTCGTAGTAACAGTTGTAATGGAGACGAGAAACAAACGTTTGAAGCTAAAACCTTCATAGATATCAAAATACTGTTCACTGGAAACGTGTTGTGACCTGTGTTTACAGAGACTGAGCTACAAATCAACCGAAAAATGTTTTGAAAAAAACTGATAAAGCTCAAAAACCCAAATATATTTTGGAAAACAAAAATTTTCAAAATTTATAACAGACTTAAAATTTCAACAGACAACGTTGAATTAGATTGTGATACTCCGGATGCCAAATTGGCCAGTAAATAATGAGACTAAGTAACAAACTTACAATTTAACAGAAAAATAAAGAAGCCAAAATTTCAATCAACCTTAAGAAATCACACTATTTGAGGCACTACAATTATAAGATCAAACCTGAAAGAACCGTAGGTTGCCACTTTTATTTCATTTTAACATCAATGAGCTTTCCTTATAAATGGACTACGAGAAGATGAGAACAAAAAGAAAGCCAAAAATTTAACGGTTTAGAAATCTCGAAAATTTTTTGTGAAATCAATGGTGGAAGCCATATGTCACAACGTATAACCAAGCGCAGAAAAATATATGAATTAAAAAAAGTAATTGGGATTTATAATTAGTGAGATTGAGTTACATGGTTACCAAAATGAAAGCAAAAATTATACAGTTCAAAAAAATGTTTTTCTTAATTTAATTTTAATGTCATTAAAACAAACAGTTATAAACTGAAATCTTTAACTAGGTTGAGTCATACGTACTGGGGAAGCAATTGATACCTATCGTTATCAGGTATTTGGCGTACAACAACAAAAAAAGACAAACATAGTCAAAAACACAAAAAATCCATTGAAACTTTGCGAGATAACTGTGTCTCAACCCATAGTCAAAGCATAAAACTATATAACTAAAACAATTACCATATCCATATACGCTTTGTTCCCAAAAATGTGCGTTTTCTATTTTTTAAGTTGCACTTGCGAATCTTAAGACAATTTGACAAGGCAATGAAGTGAACTAAAAAAATATGCATTTAAGCTCAAAAATGAAAATAACTTGAAAACGCGTTGTATAAAAAAGAGACCAATAATTGAACATAAAACCAATGCGAATTTTTATTTATGACCAACAAGAAATCGGTTTCTGCTTTTTTTACTGAGTCTGCAACCGAAGATAAGAGAAATAAGATAAAAAATATTTGCAACGTTCAAAAATTAACCAGTATTTTCTTAAAACAATTATATTCAAAGTTAAAACAGACATTAGATAACAATTGAATGATTTTTCTAGATTCATTTATGACTCCTAAAAAATAACTGGGTCTTTCACTGGGGACAATAAGCAGTTGGACTTCAAAAATATAACAAATGAAAGCAAAACTCAAGAAAAAAATTAAAAATTATTGGACGAAAATTATTGGTCAGAACCACTAAATTCATGAGCTCATTCTGAAACCGTAATATAATCTTGTTGCTCCTTGTTTTTTTAAAATAGTATCTGTCGTTCGTTAATCCCTGATCTGAAATTCTTGTAAGTTAAAAAGTTTACCTAAAAATCTCTTCAAAACGAAAATATTTTGAAAAAAAGTCGCGCCCCATTAAAATCTAGAAGAGTTTTTCTTGTTAGGATCCATGACGAATTAAAGATCTGCCCAGATGTTATTGCGCAATCTAACAACATACTTATTTGTTCAATTGGTTGCAAAACAGATCATTTTTTCAACAAAATTTTTCAGCTTGTCAAAAATAAAATTGCAATTTGTGTAATTATCGAGTTTTAATTTGCAAAAAACTGGCGAAATAATAATTCTAGAAGACTCTCAAAGCGAGCGAGTATAGAACTATCTTGTTTGTTAGCTTAAAAAGAATATGGCAGCAGTTTTAAGGTATCTACTCCCAGCAAATTTAAAATTATTGGGCTAAAAAATCAAATTTGTTCAAGAAAAAAAGTCGAATTTTGACAAATTTAGCAAAAATTCTAGCCAAAAACTTCGAATCGAGGAATTCAGCAACCCTTTTCTATCTTTAGAGATAAAATCAATAACACTACAGTAAAAAATCTGAACAGAATTTAGCAAAACTGACGAAAATTAGGTCAAAATTACCGAAAATTTGAATATAAACAGCTGAATTACGTCTTATGTTCACAAAATTTAATCCTCGATAACTCCCTACCAGAAGCAAAAATTGAAAAAATCTTTTTAACTCCATATTCTATGTTGGACGGGCTTTTTAATGATACCACTCAAAACTCTCTAAGATGATTATATCGATCGGCCAAATTTGATTGAACAAAAAACCTATTTGAGTATATAGTTCCTCCCCTACTAAAGTGTGTCAGAACAATAATTTAAACTTATATTACATTCTTTATTTTATATAAAGATAAAATAAAAAATTAATTTTAGGTAGAAAATATTATGAAACTTGTCCCTAATTACATGGCGCATCAAGGAAGTTTCAAGAAACGAAAAATCAGTGATAGTGGGCATTGATAAAGCAAGGCTTTATTATATTTTTACACTGATATCCACCTGTGATTATCGTGTCCACTGATAAAATGCGATCAATTTTACTGTACAGGACATAATTCAGCTACTCATTGGCAGTTAGAACAAACTTGTGATTACGGTGGGGAATAGATAATTGCTACGGCTTTAAGTATACTCAGGCTCCGTATAAATCTTAGAAAGTTTTCAAAAGTTTTTCTTGGATGGTCGACCTGGATTTACATATTCAAAAATTACTGACACGTATTATCGTATCTTCAAATCCTTTTTCCTAAGAGAATTCACATTTCACTATTAGTACAAACTGTTAAGGCATGTTCAATGCGCCAAAAAATTGCAGCAGAAAAAGATAAAGAAAAACGCAGCAAGGAAAAGAGTTTTTGTGTTTGTGCAGAAAAATTAGCAAAAATCCGTAAAAGAACCTGCAGAAAGTGTCTCAAACAATATTTCAGAAGTTTGCAGGAGGATTAAAAACAGATAGCGAAAGAAAAGAGCAATAAGTAGATGTTTTTGTCACTGTACTATTCCGAGAGAGCAAGCACGATATAGTAAAAACTTTTTGCTAATTGAGAAAAATGATCTTCACAAGATCGGACCGTTCAATTAAAATTGAATCTAAATTTATTTTTTTAAACACATTTTTTACAATCATGGTGATCACATTTAATTTGTAACCTCCATAACTTCTCAAGACATCCGATCTTTACTAGCTATTAAATCATAATAGTATAGAATTTTGGGGCAAATCTGGTATAAATTGAACCTGTTAGCTTCTTGTTCAATTCACTCATTTCATAAGTAACCAGGATATAAATCAGCACGTGGATGAGATACGTATATCTTTTCTTACTTTTAATAGTTATAATTATACTTTCAGTTTTTACTATCTTTATAGAATTTCAGCACCAAGATATTAGTTGCAGATAAAGATTAGTGGGAGAAGTTAATGGTGGCAGTGTTCTGTCACTTGTTGTGATTTTTGTAGAATTTATTGGGCACTAACAATTTATTTAAATTGTGAGTCATATCTTCTCGCCAATAAATATTCCAACTTCCGTTTGAAGTCTTGATACAATCAACCCGATTTCAAAAATTTTTTTATGGTCAATTCGAGCAAATTGTTAATGAAGGGAAAAGCGGCACTAAGTCTAGTGGTGAAGAGATAAACAAACAATTGGAGTGTCATTTCACTTGTGACTTTATTCCTGGCAAAACAGCTTTGAATTGGTTAAAAGTTGTTACAATTGATTCCTGGAAAGGCCTGATCACTATAATTAGGAGAATGGAGTTGACAAATCCGAAGCTCAGTTTCAAGCATCTCAGCGGTGCTTCAATTCTCCAAATCTTTGAATTTCTCCACTGAAGAATAAGATAATCAGACAGTAGGTAGTCATACAACACGGGATCCTAAAAGATGGCATCGCACATAAAAACTTTTGCTGCTTCGACCAAAAGGTTGTTGTTGTGTCAAGTTATTATTATCTCTATCCCCAAAGCCATCATAAGGACTTCTTACGTTTCTTTGTCCATTCGTTTTTGTAAGTTTATAAATAGTAGTCAGAATTCATAATATATCTTTGGGGATTGTAAGAGGTAGTGGGATGCAAGATAGATCCAAATTTTTCCATCACTTTTGATTATCAATATTGGTCATTCTAATCTTAATTATCCCATTTCATCAGTGGATACGATAATCACAGTTGGATATCATGGTACGCAATATAAAACCTTGCTTTGTCAATGTTCTTAATCAGAGATTTTTCGTTTTCTTGAAACTTTATTGACGCGAGAATGGAAATAAGTACATATTTGATAATAGTTTAAACTTATATTACATTCATTATTTTATATTAAAATAAAATAAAAAACTAAATTTAAGTTTAAAATATTATCAAATTTGCCCTTAATTACATTCCCGCATCAAGGAGTGTCAAGATACGAAAAATCAGTGACCGTGAGCTATGATAAACCAAGACTTTACTATTTTTATACACTGATATGCACCTGTGGTTATCGTATCCACTGATAAAATGCGATCAATCTTTCTTTAAAGGACATAATTCAGCTACTCATTGGCAATTAGAACAAATTTCTGATTAAGGAGGGGAATAAATGATTGTTACGGCTTTAAGTATACTCAGGCTCCGTTTAAATCTCAGAAAGTTTTCAAAAGTTTGTTTTGCATCGAACTGGGTTTACATAATCAAAAATTATTGACACGTCTTATCGTATCTTCAAATGCTTACTCTAAGAGAATTCCCAATTCACTTTTACTACAAACTGTTAAGGCATGTTGAATGTGCTGCAAAATTGCAGCAGAAAAATATAAAGAAAAACGCAACAAGGAAAAGGGTGTTTGTGCAGAAAAAATTAGCAAAAATCCGTAAAAGCACATGCAGAAAGTGTCTCGAAAAATATTTCAGAAATTTGCACTGGGATTAAAAACAGATAGCGAATGAAAAGTGCAACAAGTAGTGGTTTTAGTCACTGTTCAATTCCGAGAGAGCAAGCACGATATAGTAAAAAACCTTTTGCTAATTGGGAAAAGTGATCTTCACAAGATCGGAATGTTCAATTAATTTTGAATCTAAATTTATTTTTTTGAACCCAAGCAGCTCGCTTTTCTTTTTTCAATCAGAAATTTTTCAGAAATTTTTTTACATTTTTCAGAATTTTTCATCCACAATTTTGAGATATTTTTGCCTTTTTAAAGTGCGAAACAATATAGAGCTTTTCAAAATTTTAATACTCAAAATTGAAGTTTGCATTTAGAGTTTCTAAGGAAAATTTTCAAATGTATTCAGTAAAGAAGGTGAGTGGTTCAAAGGAAATATTTGCGTCTTTCTTTCTCTACATTTGTTTTTTTCTGTTTCGCTAAATCTAAGAAAAGTTTCCTGCCTTCCCAAGCTTTTAAAACAAAAACTATTAAGAGGTCATAGCTGAAAAATTGATTTCATTAACTTTAATGAAATAGACATGTTTTCAAAAAACGATTTCGCAAAACAGTTGTCTTTTTGCTACCTGTGTTGTTTACTGCATA
>NW_027452863.1:0-21331 GCF_964194025.1 Convolutriloba macropyga
TTTAGTCACAATTTTCAGCAATTTTTCATATAAAATTTGCAGTTTTTTCACTTTTTTCTAAGTTTTGTCATTTTTAACTTTTTTAGCCTCAGGGTACAGAAAACCTCCTTAAGGGCTTGATAATAGGTTTCCGAAAATCTTTTATTGGCCTTGGAATAGCTTTCAATAACATAATATCTTAAAATTTAGCAGTTTTTGACAGAACTTGCATTTCTGTGATGTCCCTGAAAGTTACGTAATATCATTAATGCAGTAATCTTGTTACATAACAGTTCTTAACCATAAAAATTTTGTTATGTAATATTTGTTCATCATAAAATTCCATTAGTTGAAGCATGATATTTGTTACCCTTTATATAGTGTGAAGGAATTCTAACTTTTACATAGTATGAAGGAATTCTTTCTTTCATATAATGTGAAGGAATTCTCTTTTAAACAAGTAAACATTTTTTATATTACCGTTGAGAACAACAAAAATCGCTTGTACCCAAGAGTTGCTTTGCTAGAAGCGAAGAATTTTTTTTGTTTTTGGAGTAAACAATTAAATAGTGCAAACTTACTTTTCCCAATTTTTTGAACAGAAAGTAGATAGAGTCAGCCCAAGCATCCCTCTGTACAAAGATACTGCAGAGCGCATACTTTGCCATCATAATAACAGGCATCAAAATACACCACACCGATGGTATATTGCCCGGCGACATGAGTACTTTACAGGGACGATGACGCTTTATTAATGACCAACGCCGGAGTTGGACCTTTTGGACAAGGAGTTCTACTGACAGGTATTAAAAAAGCTGTAGAATTTCAAGAATCACGCAAAGACAAATCAAAAGCGAACGCAGAAAACGTCGAACGAATGCTTGAATACACAATGGCACTAACAGATTACGTCATAGAAATTCAAGACAAAACAAACGAAAATTTTATCCTTGTTACAAACGAAATTGCTGAAGTTCGACGCATAGAGCAACTGATCGCTGAGAACCAGATTAAGAACTGGAAAATTATGGAAACACAGTTTCAAACAATAGAACGTAATTTTCTCATACTAAGAGATTGCACGCAAACCTTGTACTCCAATCAACAACTGAATTTTAGTCTTGACACCATCGCTTCACTTCTCAATCTGGATTAGGCTGATGTGAAGAGCTACAAAGACGCGTTTTATGCATTCAAAAACAATCTTTTGGGCTCGGTGCCCGCATTGCTGGATCAGAGGTTGACAATATCTTTGATTACACAAGAATCACTGCTTGCTGTCCTGAACTAAGTATATAAAAGTCAATTTAATTCACCAGAAAGATTGAGTATAAAATACCAACAAACGAGTTTCATTCGTACTATGATTCAAAGCTGTTACGAGAATTAGCAACAATCCCAGAAGGTTTGCTCTTGACCGTTGTGATACCTCTTGCATCCAGTCAGACGGCCTTTCAGATCTACAAAGCCGAGACCGCGCCTATGCCTCAGCTTGAACCAAAAGATGCCATTCAGTGGTTAGTAGAAGGGCAATATCTAAGAAGATTACATGGAATCTACTGTTCTAACAAAGGAGCAATGCGACAACTGCCTCGGCTCTTTTACTTACAGAATCTGTCACCAGACGATGGAGACACACCTCAGACAGTCATCTTGCCTCGCATCATTGTTTTTCACAGTGCGATGACAGCGCTCAGTTTTTGCGAGACAGAAAAAGTGCTAATGCCATCGCCAGAAAAAGCCAGAATTCAGGGTTATGGAATCCGGTTGTTGACATCTGCATTAGACTCTTTTACCTTACGTGAGTACAGCCTCCATCAGAAGAAGACGCCTAAACGTAGAGAACATCCTGGATGTAACGTCTGCATCCTAACACTGGACTGCGGGACGCAATTTATTTCAAAACACATCAACATTAGGCCACATTTAAATACCTGTGATAAAATCAAAGCAACCAGGATAAATGTTTCATTACCAGACCAACTTCAAAGCATACTGTCTGAGCTACGTGATCTCGAAGAGCTTCTGCACTTCGAATCTAAAACCGATGCGGGGATAAAGTTACTAAAAGACGTTAAGACAAAGTTGATTGACAGCACCCAACTTACAGAGACCGATCAGCTTGACGCATTTGCCAAGCCGATAGCGCACGATATGCGTCTTCTTAGACAGCCAACTCTATAAACCAACTCGATATGGAGCGAACTCTAACATCGAACTGGAAACGTATGTGCCGTTGAAACTCTCAATCATGCTTACAGCTTTAAAAATAATTTTGTTTACGTTTCTTTATCACAGATTCAAAGTAATTTAAGACCTTACAACAAAATTTCTAAAAACCCAGCACGGCGATCTTCAACTTCAAAACAGCTCAAAATTTTTTCCAAAACACATCAAAATTAGGTCAGATTTCAATACCTGGGATAAAATCAAAGCAACCATGATAAATGTTTCCTTACCAGACCAACTTCAAAGCATGCTGTCTGAGCTACGTGATCCTGAAGAGCTTCCCTACTTCGAATGTAAAACCGATGCGGGGATAAAGTTACGACGAGACGTTTATACAAAGTTGATTGAAAGCACTCAACTTACGAAGACCGATCAGCTTGACGCTTTTGCCAAGCCGATAGCGCACGATATGCGTCTTCTTAGACAGCCAACTCTATAAACCAACTCGATATAGAGCCAACTCTAACATCGAACTGGAAATGTATGTGCCGCTGAAACTCTCAAATCATGCTTACAGCAATAGTCTTTTGTGGAAATACTTTACTTCATATCTTGATTACGTTTCTTTATCACAGATTCAAAGTAATTTGAGACCTTACAACCAAATTTCTAAAAACCCAGCACGGTGATCTTCAACTAAAACATATATTCAGTGTGAGTCGAAATTGATATCATCGACTAATCACGTAACGAATGGAAGGGCAAGATAGAACTACAGCCGGAAATAACAATCCAAGAATAGGAAGATGACACAGAAGAGCCCTTGAAACGAATTGACCTAGTTAGACGCGACTCTGTTGTCAGTTTACACTCATATCGCAGAACCTTCAGCGGAGCCTTAGAACTGGATCCAAAAACCGTAGGTTCAACTGGAATAATAAAAACTCCAATCCCAAAAATTGCAGCACATGCTACAATCCACAACACTAAAGTTTAAAGTACTCGGGAAAAACAGAAAAATCATCAGTTTGCCCAAAAGAAAACTCATATTGAAAATATTAATCAATCCCATTGATTGTTTGGTAAATAAAGTGGCTACTTCAATTTGAATATTACAAAATGATAAATTAAAGTTTATCTATAATTCTGGTGTTTTTATCTGGAATTTTAGTGGGAATGAGTTCATAAATCCAATGTACCTACACATGCTACTACTATAGTGTTTAAATTTTAAATGCTTAAGTAGTAAAAACTAGTTATGGAGCTAAATTTTTATTGTTACTCATGTAATTGGAAAAAATAGTGCTTACCTTTATTTTTCTTCCCAGCGTGGAAGAGTATAAAAAAGCAGGGTAGTGTGACGTCTCTGGTTGTTACGTCAAATCATTAACGCAGTAATCTTATTATTTAACAGTTGTTAACCATAAAAATGTTTTTATGTAATATTTGTTTGTCATAAAATTCCACTAATTGAAGTATGATATTTGTTACCCTTTATATAGAGTGAAGGTTTTCTAACCTTTACATAATATGAAGGAATTCTACTTTTTATAAAATGTGAAGGAATTCTTTTTTATTTACATTACTCATGTAAACAAGTAAACATTAATTATATTACCGTTAAAACCAACAAAAATCTCTTGTACCCAGGAGTGGCTTTGCTAGAGGCGAGAATTTATATTGTTATTGAAGTAAATAATTAAAGATTGCAAACTTACTTTACCCAGCTTTATGAACAAGAAGTAGATAGAGTCAGCCCAATCAACCCTCTGTACGAAGATACTGCAGAGCGCATCCTCTGCTATCATAATAACAGGCATCGAAGTACACCACACCGATGGTATATTGCCCGGCGACAAGAGTATATTACAATTTCTTTTGAAGTTTTTGAAAATTTTTATTATTTTTTAGGATATTTCTAGTCTCAAGGGCCAAGTCTCCTCTATGGTTAATAATAAGCTACTACGTAGTTTCTAATAGTAGTAGAATGCTTTTTCTTTTTCTGTAATTGAAGATTTTAATTATACAAACCTTATCATTCAGTATATAAAATTTTCTGAAAAATTAGTTTTTTTGCTCCAGTTTCAAAATTTCAATATTACGAATTGTTGCAGTTTTCTTAAAAAAAAATTGTAATTTTTTCAAGTTTTCTCAGAACGTTTGATTTCTTTTGAGATCTTCAGGCACTATGAACCCAGAAACCTCCTCTAGGTTTTGATTTAAAAAATACTGCATAGTTGTTAGAGGTATTGAAATGATTATCATTTTTCATTAACACAAATTTGAGCAATCATCTGATAAATGTTACTTTTTTTCAATTTTTGTTGAAATTTTTATCATGTTCCAAATTTATGGAGCTTTGTGAGCCAGTGCAACTATTTAAGACTTGCAATAGGGATACTGTATAGTCTCTGGAGACATTAATTTGATTCTGAAGATATTGATATCCCGAATGTTACACGATACATGGCAGAATACCAGAGACAAAAATACTTTTGAACATTTTTCAGCGAAATTTAGGAATTTATTTAATTTTTGCATTTCTCGGGTTTTTGAAGTACTTGTCATATATCTCGATTTTATCCATTTGTCGTGGCAAATAAACATCGTTTATATTGAATTGGATTTGTTTTGGCTTTTAGGGAAAAAATCTCAAGAGTTTCAGCATTTATTATTTTTGTTTAGTTTGTTTGATTATTTAGATTTTCATTTTTCAAGGTTCTGACTTTTTTGACTGAGAGTGCTCAATTTATCTGCTGTTCAATTACATTAGTTCTTCCATTTGTTTTTATCCAATTCACTGGATTGTATTTCAGGACTTAACCTGCTATGTTTTTAAATTAAAAAGGCGTACGGATCTTACAAAACAAGATAACTCACCACTGAATTTCAACCATTTTTGCTTTAAAAACACAGCAGCTTAAAAATAGACTTTGAGATGCTTACAGTGGCTATTAAACAGCTCTCAGTATTTCCTCTTTAATTCTCATATTTAAGTGTTTAAACCTCGTTTCATACCCATTATATCCATCGGTCTAATGGCCTCTGCTACAAACTAACGACCTTAACACTTTCGATTTGTTTTTTCATTAGAGCTGGTTCTTTGTTATATACAAAAAATGTAGAAAATTTTTAAAAATAATTAGTTCATTTATTTTTGACATAAATTGTTTTAACTATACATGCTGTTCTTTTTATATCTGGGCACCTTTAAATCTTCATTCAGTACCATTGTAACTATTTTAACATCCTCTTTCAATGCCAATAATTTAAAAAGTGATTTACCATCATTGTTGTAAATTGCCAAGACACCAAAAATGAGCCTAAAAAATGGAAAATGTCTAACAAAAAAAACTCGTAGTATCAAGGCTGAAAAACTAATATCAATCACAAAGATACAACAGCAGTGAAGTTGATCATGCAAATCACTTGAAAAATGATACGACCTCTCCATTTGTTGAGAGTACGCTACACGTTGACTGAAATAAGGTAAAAATGGAGAATCTGAAAAATCAATTGAATTTCTTTCGAAAACGATTTTTTTTAAAAAAAACCGTAAGTCATAACAATCATGTTTCGAAAAAAAAGCAAAGGGATTACCTGGTTTTTGCCTAAGAAGCCAATTTGGCATGTCGTTACAGAAACTAAGTCAAATTACTCAACACCAACCACGAATACATGCAGAACTTGAAATTTCACAAACTTTTTTTCTACGCAATGGCAGATTTGATGCCAAAAACGAAGAAACTTTGCAAAATCTATAATCACTGTTCGTTGGCCGTCATTTTCATGTATATTTGGTTTTTGCATAATTGGGCTCAGATTTGAAGTCATATTTAATTCTGTAGTTAAATTAAAATACATACAGGCAAAAAAAATTTTTAATAAAGGTCGGCTTCCATTTCAATCCGAATAAATTCTGAACCGTAGAGCTCCAGAACTACACCAAAACTAGTCGTGCTAATGCTGCTTGTGCTTTATTTCAAATAAATAATTCCGAATGTTACCAAATTAGCTAGTTTGATTAAGAAAAGTTAATAACTCAAATAAATGAATTTCATTGGAAATTATCGAACTATAAAGCCAAAATCTTTCGTTATCAGCTGAAAGCATTAGATATTTTTTAAATGTTCTTTAGATGTCAAATATGATCTTTGATTGATTAAAAATACTAATAAAATCACAGAAAATACAATAACATGCAAAATTCAAGATTTCTGTAAAAATTATTTCGAAACACTTTGTTGGAGCCAAAAGAACCATGAGATTTCGCAGAAACCACAATTTTTATTCATTGGGCCTCACTTGAATAAAAATGGAAGCTCTAATTAACTGAAGCTCTGGAAGAAACCAAATTTGTCTGTAATTTGGATAAAGAGAAACACATAAAAAAGATTATTTTAAAAAATACAGAGCCAAAATACAATCCAAACAGTTTTTCATAGCAAAGGTCAACGATGAGACCAAAACTGGTGTTCCTATTGCTGCACTGCTGTTATAACATTTATTGCTCCTATTAGTGATGCTTTTTGATAAATACCGACTTAAATTGGAGAAAAGCAGCAAATTGTTAGTTTGAGAACTCTTTCTGATGAACTGGAAGCAAAAATACGGGGAATAAAACTACCCTCCTCTGAGTGGACGATCTTTTCAGCTGTTTTTTGTCTGCTCTACTGTTTTTTTAACAAAGCAGGCTAACGAAAAAAAAAATTGGTGCCAATTTTCATAAAATTTTCAAAATTTTAGAGAAAATTTACCAAAAAAAAACTTCAGTTCAAATAATGCAGCAACTGTCTTTTATTTTTAAGCCCAAAACCAATTAGTTTATTGTCACCAATTTTATCATTTGTGCAAAAAGATCATAATTTCAGTCAAATTTACCAAAAATCTGAACGAAGCAATGGAAGTGAACCTGAACCTAACTTTTAACCTCCACAACTTTTTGGATTAAGCAAAAATTTAAAAAAATAATTTGATATTTTTTCTTGACGAGCGTTCTAATGATATCCTTCACAATTCTGTACGTTGAATATATGGATCGGCGACAATTGACTCAACAATAAAAACCAGTTGAGCTCATAGGTCTTTCCCCACTAAAGGGGGTCGAAACAATGAAAGCTTTAGAAATATGTGTGAAGCTGCGGACTAAAGTTTTATATTTGCAAGATTTTTCATCATGCTTTTGAAATATGAATTTATGATTGGGTTTATGATTGGATTTTTGAAATATCCTGAAGAGCAGAGATTTAAATTGCAATCAAAGGTAACCTCAGGCTCAAAAACTTTCATGTTTGTGAAGATAACGTTGTTTAAAATTTTTGCATTATTATTCACTGGGCCAGTTTGTCATGTTTGCAGATGTTTTCCAGTTTTGACCATAGAATCATATGAATATTATTTTCCCGTCAGACTGGATTTTTTCACTGGATTTCTTGATTGTTTATCTGGTTAAGGTGCTTTGATATTGTGCTCTTTACAATCACAATAAGAAAACAAAACAAACTTCCAATATTTGTCGTTGTTTGAAAAAAAACTACAACCAATTCATCGTAAAAAAACAAAATTAAAACGAGCGCCAGGTTTTTTCGAAGAAATAATGTAAGAATTGCAAAGAATAACGCTTAAGAAATACAAGAAATATATTTTGCAAAGCGCCCGTTTCTTTTAGCAATGAAAGTAGTAAGAACAGTAATTTTATGTAAGAATTATGGTATTCTGCCGCAATTTTTTCTAATACTTTATCAATTCAAAAGAAATTGATTAGAATTGTGACTGGTGGGAATTGTGATTAGTGAGTATGGAAGTATTTCTTTTTAACTAAGATGAATTTGATGAAAATAAAAAATTCGCGTCTGAGAACTGAATATCTTACAGCAATTTACTGCAAAATTTTGTTAAGTTCTTAAGAAACAAGGAGGCTAAGTAATGTCGTTTGCACATAATACTCCAACCACGCTCATCTACATTTTTTCCCTTAATTGTATACCAAATAAGAAGGACTAGTTGAAAAAAGATTACTATATCGTTCAAAACACCAATGAATGAATAAAACAATATACCGATTGAGGGCCGATGAGACCTGCCAATGATGTGACTACTAGAAAAGAAGGCGATAAAAATCAAATCATTACAATTATTTATTTCGACTAAATCTCGTTGTCCATTTTTTAAAACACTTAATTACCAAATCAAAATGGCATCAGATAAAAGTTATACTGATGAAAAAACAACCTGTGCTTCATTAGAAAAAATAAGGGACTTTTCCTCAATATGAATTGATAACAAGTCGACAAGAAAACACCAGAGGGCTCCATTTAAAAAACGATGCCTTTTTTTGAAAAAAAAATTAGTGTCGAACTAACTAAACACATTATGTATCAACTGCATTTACTGAGAGATTCATTTACACATCCAAAGAAAGTAATTGAAAACTTTCATTATCCAAAATTGTTCATACGACTTCACAAAAGAACGACAAAAAAGAGCAAACATAAAAATTTCAAAATTTGAACGAAAGCGGTGCCCAAGCCAATTAAATATTAAGCTCTTCACTGAGAGCATCTTTATTCTGCAATTTTATTTTTTTTTCAAATGCCAACAGAATCGCCCAATTTTGTGATACTGCAAAAAAATCTAAAAAACGGGCAAATATGAAAGAATCGTGAATACTTTATGAAACATCTTAGTACCAAAAACAAAGACCATTTGCGGGCGGAAAATAAAATTGCTATGACGAGCAAATTGTAGTTTACTAGATAGTCCAATAGACTTGTCTATAAAGAAACTAATCAACAAATTAGCAGAAATAAAATATGCAAAGCTAAAAAAACCATCGTCTTTTTTAATCAAATATTTTTCAAAATTTATAACAAACACAACCTTTCAAATGAAAGAATAGACAGTTTGTCTTGCAACGTTTCCGAAAACTGCTTAGGCCAATTTTTTTTGGCGACTTAATCAGAAAACTGCAAAATAACAACAAAAACAAGCAGAACTAAAATATTTCGAAAACACATTTACAAGACCACTGTGTTGATGCTATTAAACTTATAAGATAATAACCGCGAGAGAGTTAAAAGTTGCCTCTCAATTGAAAATCATCAAGCTTTTTTGTAAAGAAAACTATATTACAACGACAACAAAAAGAACCACCACCATTGAATTGTTTCTAAATCTCACAAAATTTTTCGGAAAAATATTGATTCAACCCTGTGGAGGTGCCAGTCAAAACGTTTAACGAACAGAGAATTTATTGTTTGATGCAACCAAAAAGTTAAAAAGATCTCTCATGATGAGGTTAAACTACAAAAATGATGAGAAAATGAAAAATAGAAACGAAAATCAAAAGAGACGAATTCCTGAACAAAAAAAGGAAAAGTTGACAATTTTTTTTTGTTTTTTGAAAATTAGTTTTTGAGTCAATAAAAACTGTTACTTATATACGGATATTACTATTGAGTTTATTTAAAAATCTACAGTTGCTAATTGAGACTTTTTAATACCCAATATATAGCATACGTCAATAAAAAAAAATTCATAAAATACAGTACAAAAACAAAAAATACCAATTTCTGCAGGAGAACGGTGTCGCAGCCCTTAAAATTTTATGTTTTAGAACCAATAAAGTTGTTAAAATGTTTATTTTATGCTTTTATTCCGATTGGATTCTTCAGTAATCTGACAATTAACCACAGAATGAAAAATGGAGAAAAATGATTAATTATGCAAAAAAATCACGGAATATTTTAATGAAACCTCGTAGTACCTGATCCAAGAAGCGGTTATTTAAGAGAAGGTTAATTTGTATTAGTTTTTAATATAGAACAATTGTATCTGATGCCATAAGAGACATTAGTTAACACCCGAATGCATTGTATAGCTTTCCTTACATCTCCTGAAGAAGCCATTTTGATTTTTTTTGGTTTGAATGAAAAATTGGACTGCAAATGCTAAATCAATGAAAACAAAACACAAGAATTTTTTTTCAAAGTTTTACTAAGACTCTACGTCAAAGCCTTAAAAACCATCATGTTTTCTAGAAAAACAAACTATATCTAGTTTTGTAATCAATTTCACTTAAATAGGAGCCGTCAGTGATTGAGTCGTGAACTGAGAATTTTGTCAGTAAATAACCTTAAAAAACAATAAAAGCAAAATATTTTTGAAAGTAAAGCACAAAAAGGACACAGTTGTTCCAAATTTTTACTAATTCGACACTTGTTAAACTAAAAATTTCAAAAAACGATGCGTTTTGTATAATTTTGGTGTCAAATTTGCAACAAAACGGCAAAATTGTAATTCTAGAAGACTTTTATAGTGCACCAACAGCCAACTAGTTCACTTTTGGAGTTTACGGAGATTGTGTCAGCGGTTTCTAGGTCTCCACTTTAGGCAAACTTACACAAAGTGCACACGAAAAAACAAATTTTAAACCCTTTTTGATTTGTTCGAATTTTAAAAACTGCAACGTTCTCCTCAATCTAACAATTCCTTAACGCCCTTTTATCTTAAGTGAAAACAATAACACTCTATCATAAAAATTTTAACAAACTTTTATTATAATAACAAAATTGGGCCAAATTTTAGCGAAAATTACAGAAAAGTGACTGAAAACTGTCGAATTTCTACAACATTTCTACAAACCTCGAGAAGTCCCTCTAAAAAAGGAAATCGAAATTTTTTCTAAAGTCAATATTCTAGCAATATTCTAGCAATCGAAGTCAATATTCTTGCATGTACGTGCTTTCTAATGATACCACTCACAACTTTCTACAGTCTGGGTTGAGGCGTCATCGCTAAAAATTGCTAAAAGATTAAAGAATGAAGTTGAATTCGAGTAAATTATTTGATTTGCGGTGAATTTGAGTAAAATAAAAAAATTCCGCTCAGTGCGATAAATGCCTCAAAAAAACTTTCAAGCTGTGAAATTTTTTTCACCGCTCAAGCGGCGAAAGAACACTTTTCACCGCTACCAGCAGAACGCAATGGAAACAAATTTTCACCGCTATTATCGGAATGTGGCAAAAAATACATTCACCGCTACAATAGCAAATCTTACGCTTATTTACTGCTAATTTCAAAGTGTATCTTAAGTTCAGAGGTAATATCATGGAAATAAGTGACAGATAGAGCAGTGGAATAGGAAGTTGTTGAAAAGCAGGAGGTGAGAGGTTCGAACCAGTGTACGGCAGTTTCTTCTTTGAAGGAAATCCGGTCAACTCGGTGGTAAAAAATTTTTTACCGTAAAAACCACGAGTCTTAAAAGAAATTACCGCATTCGACGCTAAAAGATGCGGGCGCTTTGCGGTGAAAAATTTTTTTCACCGCTAATCACAGCTAATCTTACTTTTTTACCCAGCCCGACAAGGGGTTAATTTGAGAATCAAAATGGCATCAGATGAATCCTATACTGAAGAAAAATTAACCTGTGCTTCATTAGAAAGATAAACGATTTTTCCTCAATGCGAAATGATAACAAGTCTACAAGAAAAGACAATTGGGCAAAATTTAAAAGAACGCTGCTTTTTTTCTGAAGAAGACTTAGTGTCGAACTAAATAAAAAACTTATGTAGCAACTGAAATCACTGAGAGATTCATTTACACTTCCAAAGAAAGCAATTAAGACCTTTCATTATCCAGGATTTTTTACATGACTACAAGCAGAAAGACAAATAAAGCGAAACTGAAAAGTTCAAAATGTGCATGAAAACGGTGCCCCACCCAATTAAATAACAAGCTTTTCACTGACAACACTTGAATTTTGTATTTTTTTCCAAATGCCAACAGAACCACAAAATATTTCGGTACTGCAAAAATAAAAATCTAAAAATGAGCAAAAATGAGCGAATCAGTTTTCATAAAATATTTCACAAATATTTTATGAAAACTCTTGGTACCAAGAACAAAGAACATTTGAAGAAAATAAGATTGTTAGGAAGGGTAAAGTGTAGTTCACTAGAAATGTATGTGGCTTGTCTATAATGAAAATAAGCGACAGTTTAACAAGATTTGCGCTCAATGCGATGAAAGCGGTGATTTTTTTAATGCTTAAACGGCGGATGAAAATGTTTGATTGCTACCAGCAGAACGCAGTGAAAAAAAATTTTCAGGGCTGCCACTAGAAAGCGGGAAAAAATTTTTTCGCCACTACCAGGAGATTGTGGTAAATAAAATTCACCGCTAAAATCGCAAATTCTACAAATGCTTACTGCTAATTTCAGCATGTATCTTGAATTAACAAGAAATATCATTGAATTAAGTGACGGGTGGCGCAGTTGAATAAAAAGTTGTTGACATGCAGATTGCGAGAGGTTCGAAACCGTGTACGGCAGTTTCTTTTTCGTAGGAAATCCGGTGAATTCGGTGATGAAAATTTTTTTGTTGCTTAAAACCGCAAATCTTACCAAATCTCACAGCATTCAACGCTAAAAGATGCGGCGCTTCGCGGTGAAAATTTTTACTTTTTTTACCCAGCCCGACAAGGGGTTAATTTGAGAATCAAAATGGCATCAGATGAAACCTATACTGAAAAAAATTAACCTGTGCTTCATTAGAAAGATAAAGGATTTTTCCTCAATGCGAAATGATAATTAGTCTACAAGAAAAGACAATTGGGCAAAATTTAAAAGAACGCTGCCTTTTTTCTGAAGATGACTTAGTGTCGAACTAATTAAAAAACTTATGTAGCAACTGAAATCACTGAGAGATTCATTTACACTTCCAAAGAAAGCAATTAGGACCTTTCATTATCCAGGATTTTTTTATATGACTACAAGCAGAAAGACAAATAAAGCGAAACTGCAAAGTTAAAAATGTGCACGAAAACGGTGCCCCACCCAATTAAATAAAAAGCTGTTCACTGACAACACTTGAATTTTCTATTTTTTTCCAAATGCCAACAGAACCACCCAATAATGCGATACTGCAAAAAAAAAAATCTAAAAAATGAGCAAAAATGAGAGAATCAGTTTTCATAAAATATTTCACAAATATTTTATGAAAACTCTTAGTACCAAGAACAAAGAACATTTGAAGAAAATAAGAATGTTAAGAAGGGTAAATTGTAGTTCACTAGAAATGTATGTGGCTTGTCTATAATGAAAATTAGCGAAAATTTAACAAGATTTGCGCTCAATGCGATGAATGTGGTAATTTTTTTAATGCCTAAACGGCGGATGAAAATGTTTGACTGCTACCAGCAGAATGCAGTGAAAAAAATTTTTTCGCCGCTACCAGGAGATTGTGGTAAATAAAATTCACCGCTAAAATTGCATATTCTACAAATACTTACTGCTATTTTCAACATGTATCATATCATTGAATTAAGTGACGGATGGCGCAGTTGAATAAAAATTTGTTGACATGCAGGATGCAACCGGTGAATGCGGTGATGAAAATTTTTTTGTTGCTTAAAACCGCAAATCTTACCAAATCTCACAGCATTCAACGCTAAAAGATGCGGAACTTCGCGGTGAAAATTTTTTTTCATTGCTATTTAGCGCTAATCAAATATTGTTTTTACCAAACCTCGACGTGGGGTCAATTAGCAATTCGAAATGGCTCCTATAAAACCTATTTTGAAGAAAAACTAAATTGTGCTTCATTAGAAAAAAAAATTGGAAGTTTTGCTCAATGCGAATGGATAACAATTTGGCAAGAAAAACCAGAGGGCGAAGTTTATAAAAAACCGCTACTTTTATTGAAATAAAATAGAGTCAGACTTTTAAAAAACCTGATGTATGAACTGAATTATTGAGAGATTCATATACACCTCCAATCAAAGCAATTCAGACTTTTTTATCCACGATTTTTGGCATCAGATGAAACCCCTACTGAAGAAAAATTAACTTGAGCATCATTAGAAAAATTTAGGAACTTTTCCTCAATAACAAGTCGACAAGAAAAGACCAAAGGGCGAAGTTTGAAAAGACGTTACTTTTTATTGAGAAGTTAGTGTCAGACTGATTAAAAGACTTTATATATCAACTGAAATCACTGAGAGATTTCTTTACACCTCCAAAGAAAGCAATTGAGACTCTTCAGAATCCAGGATCTTTCAAACGACAACAAAAAAAACAACAAAAATGGCAAAAACAAAAAGTTTAAATTTTGCACGAAGGCAGAGCCCTGTTCAAATATAAATTAAGCTGTCCATTGATAAAATTTTTAATTTGTAATCTTATTTTTTTCAAATGCCACCAAAACCGTCCAATATAGTGATACTGCGAAAAAAAGTTTAAAAAAACGGGCGAATATCCAAGAACCTGGAATTTTTTATGAAACCTTTTAGTACCAAGAACAAAGATCATTTGTGGAAACTATATTTGTCATGAAGAGCAAATTGTAGTTCACCAGATAGTTCACTAGACTTGTCTATAAAGTAACTAAGCAACAAAATTATAGAAATAAGATTAGCAGAGCTAAAAAATCCGTTGTTGTTTTTAATCAAATATTTTCAAAATTCATAAAAAACAACCTTTCAATTAAAAGAATAGACAGTCTAGCTTGCAGTGTCTTAAAAAACTAATTATTTTTGAGACTAAGTCATAAGACTCCAAAATATCTACAAACACAAGAATAATTAAACGTTTTTGAGAACACGTTTTACAAGACCACCCTGTTAAATCCTTAAACTTATAAGATCTTAGCCGCGAGAGAGTTAAATGTTCAACTGCGTCTCAATTGAAAATAATCAAGCTTTTTTGTAAAGAAAATTATCTTACAACGACAAAAAAACAACCACCAACAATGAATTAATTCTAAGTCTCACAAAATTTTTCGGAAAAATACTGATTTAGCTCTAAAGATGCCAGTCAGAACCTCTAACAAACCGAGAAATTATTCTTTGATGCAACCAAAATTTTAACAACATCTCTCTCTCTCTCTCACTCTTTCTCTCTCTTATGAGATTAAGCTGCGAAAATTATACGAAAAATGTCAAACACGAAAAAATGACGAAAATATGAAGAAAAGGGGAAAATTTGACGAAAGTTTTCACTTTTTAAAAAACATTTTAGTTTTTTGAAAATTAGTTTAAAAGTCAATAAAAACCATTAGCTATATGCGGATATCAATTATTGAGTTCTTTTAAAAATTTATACTTGGTCATTGAGGCCATTTATTAGCCAATATATGGCATACGCAATGAAAAATAACATCATATGCAGAACAAAAATAACAAAACTATCAAAATGTGCAAGAGCACGATGTCGCAGCCCTTAGAAATATAATTTCTAGAACCAATAAATTGGCTTAAATGCGTATTTTAAGCGTTTTTTCCTATTGGATTCTCAGTAATCTGATAATTAACGACAGAAACAAAAAACAGCAAAAATGGGCTATTATGCCCAAAAATCACCAATTTTGCATGAAAACTCGTAGTACTTGATACAAGATGCCGTCATTCAAGAAAGGACTAGACTGTGTCTTATATAAAAGAAATTTTTATCTTGAAAATGAAAAGTTCAAAAAATCACTGAATTTTTCTTTAAACAATTATATTCAATGTCATAAGACACATGAGATAACACGCGAATGTATTGTATAGGTTCACTTACACCTCCTGAAGAAGGCATTTTGATGTTTTATAGGTTAGAATTAAAAATACGAGTGCAAAAACAAAACAAATAAAAGCAAAACACAAGTACTCAGTTAAAAAGCACTAAAACTCTTCGTCAAAGCCATGAAAACTATTAGGTTTTTTATGAGAAAGAAAACTATATCTAATTTTGGGCTCAATTTCACGCAATTAGGAGTTTTCACTAACTGAGCATTGCATTGAGAATTTTGTCAGTAATTAACGTCAAAAACAATAAAAGCAAAATATTTTGAAAAGTAAAGGCGGCGCCCAAAAAAAACTTATGATTGTAGGAATCTGATTTTGGCCCAAAAAACCATCAATTATTCCAAAGTTTTGTGAATTAGATCACGTGTTAAACTAAAAATTTCAAAAAAACGATGCGTTTTGTATAATTTTTGAGTCGAATTTTCAACAAAACGGCAAAATTTTAATTTTAGAAGACTTTTATAGTGCACCGACAGCCAACTAGCTCACTTTTGGTTTACGGAGATTGTGTCAGTGGTTCCTAGGTCTCCACTTTGGGCGAACTTACACAAAGTTAACCAGAAAGAGCCAAGTTTAAACCCTTTTTGATGATAATGATCGAATATTCAAATTTGTGTCCAAAATTTTAGCCATAACAACCACAATCAAACAACTCCGCAACGCTCCTCTATCCTAAATGAAAACAATAACACCTTATCATTAAAAATTTTAACTTATTTTCGATTATAATAGCAAAATTGAGCCAAATTTTAGCGAAAATTACAAAAAAAAAAATGAATGAAAACTGTCGAATTTCCACAAATTTTCAAACCTCGAAAAAATTTTCATGTTCCTATTCTAGGATGTACTTTCTTGCCAATGATACCAATCACATGATACCAGCTCTACGATGAATATATTGATCGGCCAAAATTGACTGAACAAAAAAAACCCATTTGGGTATATAGTTCTTCCCTCCCAACTAAAATAGGGTTCAGAACAAACAAAAATATCAAATTTAATCATACTTGGCGTGATGATGGTTAGCGTTCGCTGAGAAATGTAATTTTTTTGGTTGCACTTTTTTCTGTTATTTCTTTTCGATTTGCTTTGTATGGGACTAACCTCTGATTATAAGCAGAGAGATCGGGTCTTACGAAGGTGTAGATAGCCTTTCCATCATCTTCGTCCGCTGGGATGGGAAGTTTTGAGCCCAGAATTTCATCGCAATATTGAGATGCTTCCTGATACAAAATTAATATTATTAGATTCTACTGAAAAAATAGTTCTCTTTCTATTTCATTTTTTATCTTCCATTATGCGCACGAGTCTCAAACTATAGCCAGTCCCATAAAGTTGCAACGCAAGAAAACGTTCCAAAAACTCCCGAACTGCAAATGAACAACGAAGTGCTGATCTCGGCATGTTTTAAATTTGACTGTTGACCTTCGAAACGTTCGATAGAGTTGCAACTTTGTGGGACTGACTATATCAGTCAAAATTCAGTACAAGCCGGACAGTCCAGTCGGCAACTAAGTAATGAGTACGTTGAGATTACAGACTAAAATAAGGCGACATGAGAACGTTTCGCTATCGAACGTTGTCAAAGCACAAATTTAATACACGTACTGGTAAAATGAGTTGGTCGGAGTTTGTTTGGAACTCGGAAGGTCTGTTTACAAAGGCGCAGCTTAATATTATGCTGTCATTATATGCAGATACAGCACAATAATCCAATAAACAAATTGAAAAAACAATCAGGCATCTTTGAAGAAAGTTGTCAGTTTGAAATGGTATTCAAATTGAAGTGTTAATGATCTACTCAATGACATTCACTATTGTACCAAAAAGCTATAAATACACATGAAAAGCATTAACAAACATTACAAACATCAAATTATACAATAATTTAAGTTCAGATTTGTTAGGTAATAATGCGTCATCACGCTTTTAGCTTTTTTGTCTTCTACAAGGATGGTTTAATAGTTTTCATACAATAAGTTTCTCACTGCATTTTCGTCAATTTAAATCCAGGTTGCTGACACCTTTTCCTCTAAAATGTTCCCAAAAATTTGTCTGTCTTCATAATAGCTGCTTCAAAATCACCTTTCAATTGAATTCAGATTAGGCCATTACTGTATGCCGGCCATTACAGTACTATTTTTCAAAAATTGCCAATAAACTTCGAACAACTTTGTTCGACAACTTTTCTGTTTAAATGCGGAAAATGAGACTGAAATTTCTCTTTATTATTTTAAACTTTTTATCGCCCCGGCACAAATCACGCTTAACAAGCACGAATCATGCTCTAAAGTCGGAAATGATGCCCTACGTAGCTTTTTGGTTCAATAGTGTACATAATTTCGCTCAAATTATATATACAATAAAGCTTCAATTTATCAAAGATGCTACCAAATTGAATTGGAAATGAACAAAATGAATTTGAAAGAATAGGTTGGAATAGGTGATATGAAACTTACGTCAATATGATTTAGAAAGCCAGTTTTAACATGCAGACATCTTGTTTTGCCCTCTGGAACTCCACTCGCTTCGTGATGCTTGAAGTTTGCCGGACACTGATAATATCACGCTTTTTGCGCTCTCATGAATTGTTGATAGGACAAGGCGGCTCGGTAATGTGCGATGGCACATAAGGTTCCGACCTCTCCATCCACAATTTTGGCATAATTGTCTACCAAATGAGGAACAGATAGAAAAACTCAAAAATTATTTTTTGCGAATCCCAAAAAAGCCCAAGTCTTTTTCAAAAAATTCTGTATGAACGATAAGATAGCCTCCAAAGCAAATAACTCAGTGGAGTAAAAATTGATGCATTAGATTGCTGTAATATGTCAATATTAAGAGCGGAGTCAAGACGAACAGCAAAATCAAACAACAACAACAACAACAAACATTAATCAAATCAAAAAATTTATGTCCCTCTTAAAAACTAAATTTAATAACAAAGTCAACATACCGTCAGATAAAACTAAAACTAAACAAAAATAACATATAAATAACCAGAAAACATATGCGACCAGTCCATAAAAAGGTTTGGTAACAATTATACAAAAAGAACAAAAACAGTAAAGTAAAATATTATTTTTTTGAAACAGTTAACTTCAAAGTAATAAATACCATTAGGAATCAATTAATTTTACCACAAATTTACGATTACCACTGATTCTATAGAAGGGCATTAGGACCTGTCCTTATTCATTTTTTAAAAAGGCTAAAAAGATCAACAAAGAACAAACAAAATTTCAATTGAAACTTGCCAGAAAACGCTGTCAAAACCGTCAAGCCAAATTTTGGCACTCAAAATATATTTGATTGCGCCCTCTTCAAATAGCTATAATGTAGTACGTGGCCTTTCATTAGTAAGACTAGGTAACAAGTAGACAAAAAAGCGAAGTGGTAAAGTATGTAATACTTTTAATTTTTTCTTTCGAAACAAAATTACATTCAATGCCATGAAAGGCAATAATTACAAAAAGAGCTATTTAAGAAGGGTTGTTTACTCATAAAAAAGAGGCCCTCGAGGCCTGTAATTATCCAGATTATTTCTTGCATCTAAAAAAGAACGTCAAATAAGACAAAAATCAAATTAATTTACTTTTTTTTGTGAAAAACCGGTGTCGAAGCCAGTAAGGTCATAACAAATTCTTTCAAATAAAGATTTTGGGACACCAATCCCTTTTATTCCAATGACACCCATAATGTCAAATTTGACCTGTGATTAACTAATGAGATTAGGTAACAAAAAGAAACATAAAAAGACCAAAATTGCGAAGTCAAAAAGTTTTTTTTTAAATTTTTGTAAAACGATTGTTATCAAAGTCATGAAAGCCATCAGCTATCTACTACTATCAGAATATCGGTTCTTCTATTCTTCCATGAAAAGCCAATGAAAGCTATCACTATACAGGAAATTTCATACGAGCGAAACGACAAAGTATAAATGACAGTTAGAGACAAAATTAAAAAATTCAATTGATTTCTTCAAGAACGAGGCGTCGAGGCCGTTAAAACGATGTTGTATATCTTTCAGGATTTTAATATGTTCAATTGTGCCTTATTCTGAATGCTAATAAGGTGACATGAGAACTGTCAATAATGTGATAATGTGACAAAATTAGAAAACCGGAAAAACTGGCAAATATCAAAACAAACAAAAATCTGAAATCTTGTAGTATCAAAGCCAGAAAACAACAACTTCAGGCTTAAAACTGCAACCGAGAATAAATGTTAAAGCAGTAGAAAGAAGGAGCAGTCTCTCTTTGCTGACACTAAGCTGGAAGTTGAACAAATTAGGAAAAAAATAGAGGAAAAGTTAATTAAGCCATTATTTATTGAAAAGTCAATTATTTTAAAAAAAAGAAACGACCATAAACTTTCAATTAAAAAACTAAATGCAATAGCTTGGAGCTGCTTAGCAAGCGAATTTGTTGGACTTATCACTCCTGAGCTTTGATTTGATATGTTCTGTTCTTTATTATTAAAAAAATTCTTTTTTTAAAAAAAAAAGACCGACTGATTACAACCCGTTTTTTTTTGGATTGTAACAGCCCAAGAATGGCCCAAAACTAGCCCTGCTAATACTTATTGTCCGTTAGGAACAATTGATTTTTCGAATGTTGTAGATATAGATAATTTGTTAGTTGAAAACTCAAAATAAATTCTGCATTTTTGATAATCAACGAGTAAAGTTAGCAAAAAACGGCAAAGTTTTAACTACAGTGCACTCTCAGCGGACTCTGAAATCAAAATAGCCCCCCTCTGAGTCTACAAAGATTGTATGAGTGTTGTTTGGGGGTGTACTGTCGGCAAATTTAATCAAAGTGGACTAAAGTAGCTTATTTCGTGCTGTTTTTGATGAAAAAGGCTAAATTTTGAAATGTTTATCCAGATTTTTGACCAAAAAAAACTAAATCAAAACAATCAACAATGCTTGTTCGTCTTCAAAAATAAAATCAACGACACTGTTCTTAAAAATTATAACAAATTTTAGCAAAATTGACGAAAATTTAGGCAAAAATTCCGGAAAATGTGAATAAAAACAACGTGAATTCACTCTTCTTTTTCTCAGAAGTTCAAACCTCGATAACTCCCTGTAGAAAACGAAAATTTAAAAAATCTTTTTAATTCCATATTCTACGCTGGACGAGCTTTCTAATGATACCAGTCTCAACTCTCTACGATGAATATATCGAGCGGCGAAAATTCAGGGAACAAAAAAAAAACCCATTTGAGTATATAGTTCCTCCCCCCTCAAGAGGGCCGGAACAATAATATAGGAGACATAATGCAAGTTCAGAAATCGTTTGTTTTTGCATTTTGTATTTTTTCTGTCAAACCTGCTTTGGCGAGAAACATGTTTCAATATTTTCAAATTTTTGTCGTAAAATGTTTTACAAGCAGATTCGCTATCACAGAAAATTGTTGTTAGCAACTGTTTTGTTTTGAAATTGTTTTTCTGCTCGAACTAAAGTGCATCCTTGTCAGCAAAATGAGCTCAAAAATTTGAGCCAGTTTTGTACTTTTTCCTCTTATTTTATGAATAAAACTGCCTTAGTAGGTTTGTTATGTATTTCGGATCTCAAAAATCGCTGCTGTCTTTTTCACGGAACTTTTATATAT
>NW_027452864.1:0-36958 GCF_964194025.1 Convolutriloba macropyga
CGAAGTAAAAATGACAGAAGGGCCTTTACATTGCCAGGAGTTGACTCACCATGATCTTTCGGCATCCTAATACTTGCAAAATGGTTTTTTTAGTATAAGTTTACGTGACTCTGATGCAGTCACGAAAAAATCTGGCTCAACATCCCGAAAGTCTAAGTGGTTCTCGGTAAACGCTAGCCATGACTTCTAGCAAAGTAAATTAACCTATACCTAAAAATAAGCAGTAGCAGGGCAAAGTAGTTAAGTTCCTTGTTTGACATCACAGCTAGCATTATCATCATAGCTAATTGTCAGTAAAAAAATAGGAGCGCTATCATAGCCGGCTGAGAAGATGAGGGCGGCTGTTAATAATTGCTATGAACTTCGTTCAAATGCAAATAAAAACCAAGAGAAGGCCATAATAGCTCCAGCTAACGCTGTGCGGCCATTAAAAACAAAGCCTCATATTTGGGAAAATAAACTATCATATAATTTAAGACTACTGAAATACCTCAGGTTAGTCCGTAAGTTGTGTTGTCAGAAAATTAGCAGTCGGCTTTACAAGCATTTTCGGAATTAGGCCAATAACTCAATCCTAGGTTCAGTTTTGATAGTTTCATATCAAGTCCCAGGGTCGCCTAGATATTACCATGGCTTGTGAGGATCAAAAATAAGGGTGAATTAATTATTTATAATCGGGACCTCTTGGAAGCTGGATGAAAGTTCCCAATCACCAGTATCTTATTAAAAGCGCAATTAAAAAACATAGCTGACCACAACACCGGCTGATCTCATACATTACAAACCAATTGAAATTACATTGGTAGAACTTAATATCCATAAAACGAAGGGACCTCATATATGGACAGTTAACGAAGGCAATCAACCTTTATGGAAACATTATGTAATTTCTTCAATCCGATTAAAATATTAGGCTATAGATTGATATGTGCCATACCATAACATCTTATAAAAACATAGCTGAAAAGGAACCCACGGGAAGTTTTTCCCATAAAAACAATTTAATATCAAAATCTAACATTTTCCACACGCTCTTCTCCAGATACATTTACTTCGGCGGTCACTACACGATGATCCGAATTTGTACGAAGGTGATCGACTCCGTAATTGCTCGAACTCGAGGCATTTTCTTGGAATCTGATACCATGCTGAGCAAAATTGGAATTTTCAACTTGTTTTTCTTCAGAACTTCGTTTACCGTACATTACTTCGACTCTTCGATTTCTCTGGGACATATTCTTCAACTTGTTTCTTCAGCTTTTGAACAGCAAACGAGGATTACGATCAGAATGATCTGAAAAAGTAAATACCATCCTTGATTTGTAATACGGACAATTATTCGCCTAATCGTGTCCCAACCAAACCCCCCTCCCCCGACCAACACACCAGCCCCCCCCCCCCCCCCACCCACCCAACACCCCCCCCCCCCCCACCCCCCAACCCACCCAACACCCCCTTCCACAAAGGTCTTGCCCAATGGTATTCTATCCCTCCCTACCGCCAACAGCACTAAAATACGGACAAATCATTCACAACACATCAATTTGATATTACTTGAATTGTCTGGGTTGCACGTTTTGAGCCTCTCCTGCAATCGGAGTAACGATTTGAGCACGTGTAGAACAAGGTTGACCAATTATAAACACCGTCCACGCACGTGTACTTGGTGGATTAGGTTGGCGAACGAATGGAAAAGGGCGCTGCAGTGTCGGGAATTGCTACTGCCTAATCTAACACAACCTTGCGATTGCTATTAGATATGTATTTATAGGTAAAAAAGCGAGGAAAAATCTTGATTAGTCTGTTGAGGTTGCGGGTGGGTGTTGGGTGAGTTTTAGAATCTGGATCCGTTTCAGGGGAGTGCGGGAGTGCAGGGGGAGGGGTCGGTGAGAGCGGTCCTGGATAATCTAGTAATTTGTTCAGTTAACACCGTTTTTCGTCGTCATGTAAGTTTTTGAAGTCAGTCAATTCGAAATTTTCTATTCATGATTTATGTACATGGAATTTATCATGAGAATCAATATCAGAATGTTCAGACAAACTTAAGTCTGTAATAATTCATGCTCAGAACAAAAACAGTCGGTATATTGAATGTTTTTCATCTGCACAGTAAAAACCAAATTTTTCCTCTGCAGTTATAATGGGGAAGTGCTGTTGAAATTCATTTTCAATGTACCAGAACTTGGTAGCTATGAGACCGAGCTACGGGTAACACTTCAAAAAACAGCCCAATCATTTATATTACTGATTGTTGTGCATTTTATATCATATTTTACTAAAAGCAGAGATTTAAAGAATGCCACCGGCAAATCGATCCGATGGCGTTCTCGGGGTCATTTATGCGTATTTTCTTGCAAATTGTGCAAAGACTTCTTTTTCAGTCGGAAAAGCTAGTCTTGCCAAATTTTAGCAAGACGATGTTGCATTTTGCAGACTTCCTGCCCGATTTTGCAATTTCTTTTTTTCGCTAGATATCTTGCGAGAACATTTAAAGGCTAGACATAGGTGCAAGATTATTTCAAGACCTTGATTGGTAGTATCATTAAATATTCATCGTATATATTCATCGATATATTCGTAGGTCGATATATTCATCAATATAATCATGTGAGTGGTATCATTAAAAAGCTCGTCCAGCGAAGAATTCGAAACAAAATAGATTTTTTCGAATTTCGTTTTCGTGGAGAAGTTATCGAGAATTGAAGTTTTGTGAGAACACGTGATATTTGGCAAGATTTTGTTCACTTTTATTGAAATTTTTCTTCAAATTAAAAAATATTTTTAAAACAATATTCATCCAAATACCGATTCACGCCATACAAAAAAAAACAATTTTGAGTTCCTAATAGACGAAAGGCGATAAAAAAGACTAGTTCCGGTCTCATAGGTAAGTTTACTATCAAAAAAATAAACATTCTATTTGAAAGCTCTTTTTAAGAAAACGTTTCATATTTTTTTTGTTTTCCTAAGTCAGCTAGAAACTATTCACTTTTCATACCGAGTTTCCGTTATTGAAAGACGTGATTTACAGTCTAATGAAGCCTAATGAACAAAAAATTTGGTTTCAAGGAATCGCTTTAATTTTCTTGGCTTCGACTCTTGAGTTTTCGTAGCTTAAAATGAAATTTTGATTTTTTTTGAGATTTGACTAAATTTATGGAGTCCTATGGCATTGAAATGTTGACATTAGGATTAGTACAGAGCATTAAGTGAACCTATCGAGAGCTTTGAGTGGATAGCTAATGGCTGTTAAGACCATAAAAATGATTTCTCTACTAATTTTTTTAACACTAACTGATCAAAAACTTTCTTCGTGAATTGTAAGTCAGTCTCAGCAATGACAGGACATCCTCCTTTCTCTGTACTGTGATCACAATCAATCTGGTCAGCGGTCTTCCGACTATTTGTTACATGACTTCAATGCCACAAGATTTCAAAACTTTTGGATACTCTCTTTTATTGGTCCCTCTTGAAATCTTATCACATTATCCTGATATTGATATCTCCCTTTGGCAATAGAAAAAATTTTTAATGAATAATCAATAAATTTTGAAGAGAAAACTTATGGTTTAAAGGACTTCAACACTTCTCGCATTTTTCCACTGAGTTTTTTGTTTTTGCCTCTATTTGTTGTTGTTTCAATAATCATTAGACTTATTGTGATATCTTTTTGATTACCTATGCATTCAAAATATCCTCCAATTGAGGGATAACTGAGCGTATTTAGCAACTTTCGTTGAATGTTATTGAATTTAATGGCTGTTAAGACTTTAGAAATGATTTTCCCAGAATTCTTTTTACATTAAATGATCTTAACCCTTATTTCGTGAACTGTAAGTCAGTCTCAAAAATGACTTGATCCTTCTTCTCCACTTTGACCAAAATTAATCTAGTTAGCGGTTTATCCTCTAACTATTGGTGTTATGAGTTCGATGCACGAGTTTTCAAAATTTTTAATTTAATTTTTTGATATTTTTTGTAGTAATTTTGGTTCCTTTTGAAATCTTAACACATTATCCTAATATTGATAATTGCACTTTCTTAGAGCAGACAATCATTGGATCATACATAAAGTTTGTGGGGAAAATTTGATGGTTTTAATGGCTTAGACTTTTTATTTTCGCTTTTTTCCACTTTTAATTGTCTGTGTTTGTTGTTGTTTTCTTTATCAATGACTTTTTGTAATATCTTGTCGTTGAGTTGTAAATTACAAAATCCTCGTCGTCCCATTGGGGCTTAACTTATTCTATTTATTAGCTTCTGTTGAAAGTTTTTGAATATATTGGAGTTGATACTACGGGTTTTCTCAAAAAAATTTGTTGTTTAAATGTATTTACATTTCATGTTTATTGATTCATCATTTTCAGTTTTTGTTGTTGTTGTTGTCTTCATTTTTTAACTTTTTCTCATCATTAAGAGGTCTCATGCAATCCCTGTTATTTTAAATTTAATACGTTTAAAGATATTATGACCTGACTGATGTTTTGTTTGTTTGACAATATGCATTTTCATACAAAGTTATTTGAGTGGTGTATTTGTTTTTTTTCTCCTGCTTTAGCACAATCGCCTAATAAAAGATCCCAATGAATTTAAAATGTGGCTCAATAGAACTTATTTATTCATTCAGTTTAACTTAGCTGATCTAGTATAAATAGAATTTGAAATAAAAATACATAATATTCAGTTAATATAATAGCTAATGATTTTATTGGCTTCACTTATTTGTGCTTTCGCAATGTTTTTTTTTATTTGTCGTTTGTAGTTTTTTGAGTTTTTCTGCATCTATAGTCCGTTCCTATGGCTTAGGAGTCTTCATTATGAGTTTTTAGTAATATTATCAAGAATTATTTCTTTAAAAGCTAATGATTTTTGAGACTTGAAATTATTTGGTTTAAAAAGGTTGACTGATTTATGAATTTCTCGTTACCCAGTCTCAATAAAGAAAAATCCCATCTACTGTGTAGTCAGGGTTTTGTTGTGTAATTAGTGTAGAAAATTCAAATTTGTGTAGTTAGGGTTTTGTCTGAAATTTTTGTTTTTTTTTGCTTTTTTGTTTTTGTTGTTTTTTTCTCGTAGTCTTTTCCATGCAGATCTCGTTGTAATGAGGCGTGGCAATATTTAATTCAATTTTTAGTCTAGTTGTGTATCGGTTTTTTAAAAACTCAAACATTATTTTTGATTATCTATTTGTCAAAAATGTATATCAACAGACAGTTAAGTCAAAATTGTAGATGAGCGCGTTTCGGAACATCATATGCAAACGCACATTAACGAGCTTCCTTGTTTTAAATAATTCTAAAACGTTCGTGCAAGACAAATATTTTCTTACAAGTTCCTGCACGATCATCTTCTACCAAATCTCGCATGTTTACTTACCTTTTCTCAGCAAGATTATTACAAGATTTAGCATGTTGAACTTTTGATATTCACCGGGTTCGGTGACCGGACAATAGATCGAAAGGACAACAGATCGAAAACCGAAAAATTGGGACAATAGATCGAAAATTAATCTTTATTCTTATTGGTTGAAACTAAGCATTATTTGCGAGTTGCAATATAATTAACACATTATGGCCATACCTCGCGAGCCATGGCCATGCCTTAGCGGCCCGTGGGACTTGATATGAATCAATCACAACCGAACAAAATATCACAACAGAACATGTTATATGCTGTATAATATATGAGCGCTCAAATCTGATTGGCCAATAGGCAACTTGAATAATTTAATTTTCGATCTATTGTCCCAATTTTTGCTTTCGATCTGTTGTCTTTCGATCTGTTGTCCTAGCACCACCGGGTTCAATATTAACATTTTTGTTGATTTGCAGCTAAATGTGGATATTGTTCCAATTCAAATTTCACTCAATTGTGTTCATTTCCATTCAACATGGGTGGCACGGTCCATAACACTTGCGTGCACAAGACCGGCTTCGAGAGCGATGGATCTCTATGGTGTAAAAATGGAAAAGGCGTGGAAATGGAGTGCGCCACCACTCAAGAGAGCTGCCGTTAGTCAATTTAAAATAATCGTTTACAAAACGTTTTAATAACACGTTGTCTAGCTTCCGAAATTGCTCATAAATAGAATACTCCTGGTGACGAAAAAAAGTTGTACTCAGAACTTTTATTTAATGGAGTTTTGAATTCATAAATGAAAAGAGTTAATGGTAGAATCACAACTTTGTCATATAACTTTTTGGACTAATTCTTTGCTTCTCAATGTTTGATAAGCTGTTCCAAAAAAATCAACTTCTTGTAACTTTACATTTAATGAAAGTTCTATACTACTTTTCATCGACGCAATCGAAAGAAGTTGTATATTCTTTAACTTTTTGAAATATGGAACCCGACAGGATCATTTTTGAATAAAAAGCACTTCAAAGGTCTGATCAATAATAATAATTAATTTAGGCTCTTTCAAAGTTCAAGCATAACTTCTGTTGAACTCAATCAGTGACGATTATTTTTATGTGCAGTTCCGCCATTACCCGAAGTCGAAGACTTGATTGTGCAGACATTGGCGCAAAGAGTTGTGGAGGTCACATGGAGTTCAGACAGTCCATACTTTTCCCACTTTGACCTCTACCTCAATCAGGATCATATCATCTCAACTACCAACTTCAGTGAGCATTGCAAATCATATTTTCAGCACATTTCTGCCAAAAAAGAACTTCTTACCATATAACTTATTTTTGCTGCTATTTCTGATCCGAGGTTATGCATTTTTTTTTCATTGAACAGATAATTTTTATCGAAGTTGTTGTGATTTGTTCGCCATAATGATGGCTAAACGAGATACTACACATTATCTTGTAAAGCGTATCCAGAGAAATCCAATGAATTTACTTGTTATACATTTGAAGTAAAAATATGATCTCGGGGCTCATTTTGAAAAAGTTAAATGTTTATTTTATAAAAAAATGGCTTTAGCCTTTTGCTGTGCTCAGAATTTGACATTTAATTGAACTCTATTATTACCGATCTAACAACAATCTATGGAGTCTACGGTTCCAGCAATAAAACCAGTCATTTAAAAAAATGCAATCAAATCTTTTCTCTCGATTCCATCATAGAAAGCATTTTTTGGGCCAGCTGCTTTCTTCTTTTGAACTAGGCATGAGCGAAAAAACAATCATCATCAAAATTTGCTGGTCTGTTCTCAAATTCGTCACCTCAGGATGTGCGGTAAAAAAAGAAGAAATATAATTATTGAAGTTTAACTTTTTGAAGCTCTTTGTTTTTGTGTACACAATTGCTTTTTAATTTCAGTGAACTGCTGACGGTGTATTTAGAAACCAAAAAACACGCCCTGAAAAGACTGGGTATCCAGAATAGAAAATTTTGAATACAGAAATATGTGACAAACACTTTCAAGTGCCTTTTTTGAATCAATCGAAAAAAAAACAGGAAATAAATTAGTAAGTGATGTCTCCAATGTTTTAGAAACACGCTCTTTAAGTGCACAATTCTTTACAAATAACAGAAGAACAGCCAAAAATTACATGCAGGTAACTTTAATAGAACTAAATTTTGTGTAATATCGTCTCAATGCAGGATATTGGATAAATTTTAAGACTACTCAACATTGATCACATTGTTATGGAACAGCTTCAACAAAAAATATCAGTTTGTTGAAGAGTGTGATAATCCACAAATCCATTGTATGCTTTTTTTGAATAGTTAAAGTTATTTTGGAAAAAAATTGAATTTATAAACAAAGCACGCAATCGCAGAATCATTAAATTTATAACCTTCTCCTGGTCCAGAAAAAGAATTTGTTCTTGTTATATTTTGAAAACGCATTCTGTCCTACAACATACATTTTAGCTTCCAAATATTGCCAAGCAAATTTTTGTCGTACAAAAATTGTTTTCTTTATGAAAAAAGAACATAAAATTTGGAATTTCACATTGCTAAATCATTTGCATGATTTAGCAACGTGAAATTTCTATTCAAATAATTTCCAAGATCTTCAAAGATAGGGTACCTGTCTTATCTAGGCTTTTCCTGGCTATAAGTGTTGGCTTTTTAAAATAATTTTCATTTAAATTTTTTAAATATTTTTCATGCTGGGGCATTTTCTATTATTATAAAAAAATTTTATAGTTCAAACACTTGGTTCCATCTGGTCACAACAACAGAAATTGCACCCAATTCAACTCGAATGCCTGCTGATGTGAAAATTTTGTATGAAATTTTCAGCATCAGAGAGCGAAAAATGTGAAGAGAATCAGCAATATTTTAATTATTTTAGTCGTCAGACAGCAATATTAGCCGTTTATGCAAAAAAGAACTAAGCAAAAACTACAAAAGTATAACAGATCAAATGCCTAGGTACTCAAATTTTTTCTTGCAGAACATTTCATAGAATATTCTCGTCATTGAGAGCGTTTTTCTATTCTAAAAGGTGCCTTTCAATTCAACATTTAATTACATTGAGTCACCATTATCAATCTTGAGTTGACTGTGCATGTCTGTTTCATGCTGAAAAATTTTTCAAATTTTTAAAAATATGTCGACCGTGAGAACTTAGGTAAACTTTAAACCCATCAAACAAATAAAATTGAAAACAATACTATATATTGAATGATATCTAGGAGTGAATTGAAATTCATCACGAATTTTAAACCCTATATCAATTATAGAGATTCTCTTACCGTTCTGTTGTTGCTATTGTTGTTATTTTCAGATAGTTTGCTTGGTTTAATCTCATTTGAGGCAAAAGACAATGACCTGCCTTCATCAAAATTAAACACTTCCCCAATCTGGCTTTTTTTGAGTTACCACAATTATTGACTCACTCATCAAGATCATACTTTCTTCAATCTTAAACAGTGGCAAAACTGATCTTCATAGCAGTAATTTTTGTTTTTTTGCTGCTAAATTTTTAGAAGGAACATACTTTTTCTTTATAGTCATCTAATACTTTTTTCTGAATTGCCTAAATTACCCATGTCAAATTAGAATGGTTAATTTGTCAGAACTTGCAATTTTATGCAAATTCTTACATGGCGATGCATCTCCTTGCAAGTTTTTCTTCACAAAACTTGCAAGCTCTTACAAGTTAGCCATTCGTTTGGCAAGATTTTATACATTAACCATTCGATATAAAAAACACTTGAAAGTTAAACATTCAACCCGCGACGTTCTGAGATGTTAAACTTTCGATTTAAAACTTATGTTCCTGAATAATTTCTCTGAACAAGACAACAATTCTGCTTATACTGTATAAAAAACAATAAAACATTGCAAGATATGCGTTTACATAAATTGTGCGCATCAACAGAAAAAACTGCTTAAAAAATTGTGCAAACTTCAGCACTAATTTGCGAATGATCACAATTGGATATGCGTAATCTTTTCTTTCATCTGTTCGTGACAACTGATAATTGAAACAAAAAAAAGCAAAATGTTAAAAAGGATACAAAAAATGAATACTAAACAATTTGATTTAAAAAAACACTGAAATATTAAGATCAAACTCCAATCAAATTAAAAAAAATTTAAAAAATATTTTGATCAATCCTATAAACGCAGTCGGGCTCCGATTTCTTGTTCTCGTTGAATCAACTTTTTTGCCATTGATTGTTAACAAAGAAATGCATTGTTGATCTAGTATTTGTTACGTGAATTGAAAGAGGAATTCTTGAGCCGATTGAAATAAAAACTAACAGTCGCAACAACTCAGGTTACATTATTTCGTGTTATACAAACTGAGCATCTGATTTCCACGCGCTTTCTACGGTAAATGACAGAATTCTACAATAAATTGAATTTACCAATTAGAGAAAGTTCAGCTTGATTGAAACGAACTCGCAAAAAACTTAGACTTAGACGGTAGCGGTTCGAAATTCACTTTCTTACAAGTTAACAATTCGACTTGCAAGCTCTTATAAATTAACCATCATTTGCAAGATTGCAAGTTCCATCAAGTTAACCAATCGGTCTCGATAAGGGTAGACAAAACCTTGTGAACATAGGATGAGACAAATGCGGCGTTGCTCTACAACCTAAATAATTTTTCCAAGTCTAGACAACTAGGTTCAAAAAACTATGATTCTGAGGTGAGATGAAATGTAGTTTTTTGTTTCCTGTAAAATTTTCAGTTCTCGCAATTATTCCTTGAATTTGGGCCATATATGACAATTGATATACCAAATTTTTGTATATTAAATCATTGTTTGGCTCGTTGTTTTTTGCGGTGGCTCTCTTTTTTTACTTAGTTTGTCGAGCAACTTAGCGCTGAAGCCTTCTATTTGTAAGCGAGTAATCGTATTAAAGCTTTCATTATTTCAGTACTCTTTTTTCTGTGTAAAATAGTTCTCATTAAACCGTTAACTCGTCAATGACTAACTTTTAGCCTGTGACAAGCAGTTTTTTTGCAGACTTTGAATGTATGGATTTCGTCAATGTATAATGAAAGACACTTCGCTTTCACTGAGTTTTCAACTGTTTGTTCATTAAAGCTCAATCCATCTGGCTTATAATTCATTTTCAGGTTATGTGTTGAGTAACCTATCCTCCGGAAGTTTCTACCAAATTGATTTGGAGTTGGAGAGCTATGGGCGAAAATCCCTGCGCAAAAGTGTCAACTTCAAAGCCAGTAAGTATTTTTATTCATATAATCCATTTTCAAAAATTGCCTCCTAATGCGGGTTCGGTATTGGATATATGGACGATTACTATTTTGTAAAGTTATCAACAGTTTATCGACAGTTTGAATGCATATAAATGTGCGTTTGCAGTTTGTATTATGTGGAAGTTCGCGAGGGTTGCAGACTACGGTCGGAAAGAGTTGCTATTCATAATTAGAATTGGTCCGAAAGTGAGTATAAATAGAGCTGGGTCTGCTTCAGGAGTAAATTTGGACCATATTTGAACCTACGGTTTTGGGAATAAATAAGAATCACTTTATTAATAGATAGAGTGAGCTTCGCATACGAAATAGAGCAAATTTGATCAAAATGGACATAGTTATTAATGATGCAAAAAACCAAACTTTTTTGCTTCCAGATTTTATTAACAAACAAAAATTATTCAAAATTAGTTTGACAAAAATTAAAAACACCTCCTGTTCTGACTAACAAAATTAAGAACAGAGGGGTCTATCGCAGATAATTATGTAAAATTTAGGTCTGCGTAAAAAATTGTGTTAAAATAGAAAAATCACATCAAAAAAGTACGCTTTTTCAGTCAGTTTTCAATAGCGGAAGCCAGTCCTGCTTATCTTGAGCTCTGACTTGATATAACGTTTATGGAATATGTGAAACATTGTAGGCCCGGACCCTAGAGACATGGAATTTCATTACTGAATCATCAAGATCCAATAGTATATCGTCGACTCAGTATTGTAGAAATGTGTCCTAAATTCGAGCGATGCAGCGTGGACCACGAAAAAGATATTAGCTATTTAAAACATTGGAAAAAAGTTTTTGAGTTACTTCAAAACAGCCTCCAAAACCAATTAGAAGAACCCTTACAATTAGAGGGACCCAACACACTCCTTTTTTAATTACAGATTTTTGGAAGATTTCGCTTGTTTCAGATAGATATGGGTAGAACACTATTGGTTTCAAGATTAGTTTTTTTCTTTTCAGCGGTGCTCAACCACATTTTTAAAGGAATTGATTACTCAAACTAAAAACATAAGATTCTTTTAGAACTTAATTTTTGTGTAATTCACTATTTTTTTCTAAAAGCACGTGTGCTTTCCTTGCCGTACTTTTTAAACTTTTGTCAACCCCTTAAATACGCCTTAAATACGTGTAGACCCGCCAATGCGGTATGTAATAAACACTTTTAAACCCCATGCCATGCTTAGAAAACACGTGTAAACCCCATGCTATACACAGTAAACACCTTTAAAACTCATGCCATACCTAGTAAACATGTGAACAAATCCAGCTGTTTGTAATGAACACTTACAATTGTTTGAAGGCAAATATTTGCAGGATATGATTATAATCTACCGTGCTCAGAGTGTTATTAGTCTACATTTTTACAATACAGCAGCGTAAAATGAGAAAACTTTTTTTGTTCTGCATTTTACCTTGAATTGTTTAAAATATGACATGATCATATTGTCGGCTAATGGGAACGCAGATACAAATCTTGTAATCGAATAGTTAAATAAGAAATAATGGTTGACAACTGTTGCGATTAACACAAAATTCAGTCCCTATTTATTACCCCAAATTACCGCACTTTAACATTCATGGTGATCACATTTAATTTATAACTTCCTTGAATTCTTATGACATCCGATCTTAACTAGCTATCTATTCTGATAATTTGCTTCTCCAAAAGATCAAGGGTCAACATATCACACATAACAATATGAAAAGTTGGGGACAAATCTGATATAAATAGCACGTGTTAGCTCCTTGTTGCATTCACTCATTTCATAAATAACCAAGATATAAATCAGCACGTGGATTGAGGTACGTATATCTTTTCAAACTTTAAACATTTAACATTATATTTTCAATACTCCTCCTATCATGTTAAGTGTTTGTTTCGAGAAGGACATCACGAAAAAGTGATACTTTGGTCCTCCCCAATGCTTTTGAGTGTGTCTGCCGGAATTCGATCGGTAGTTAAGTAGTTCAGCTCTAATAGTCGACTTTCGACTAAACTCCGAACGAAGTGCACTTCTATTGCAAAGTGCTTTGTCTTTCCATGATTCATCGAATTTTTACTAAGAGGAATACAAGCTTGATTGTCTACAAAGACGTTTACTGGCTGCTGTATATCTAAATCTAATTCTAGTAATAGGTTTACTAAATGTACTGCTTCTTTACTTGCCTCGACTACGGCGTTAAGCTCAGCTTCAGCTGTTGAAGTAGATACACATTTTTGTAACTTGCAAGCCCAACTGATTGCACCTGAACTATTATTTAGTTTAAAACAAAAGCCACTTGTACTTTTTCTATTGTCTATGTTGACTGCCCAATCAGAGGCTGAAAATCCTGTTAACTCCAGTTTCTCACTTTTTCTAAAAACCATCTTCTCTGATTTTGTTCCTTTTAGGTAACGTAGACACCCTTTTGCAGCGTTCCAATGTCGCTTTCCAGGATTTTGAACAAAAGAACTTAGTAAATTAGCTGCGTGCGCAATATCTTGTCTACTCGTTAATGCCAGATAAATCAGGCATCCCACTACACCCCTATAGTCACATGATTGCATTTCCATTTCTCTATGCTCATTGGTGCCTATTTCTGGTGAATCTAATTTTGACAGTTTTAGGCTAACATCTAATGGTGTTTCCAGTGTTTTCGATTCGCTCATGTTAAATTTCTCTAGCAATTTTTCTACATAAGCTTCTTGACTTGGCTTTATTTCGTTTTCTGTTCGCTCAATTTTTATATTTAAGAACCAACTAAGATCTCCATAACTGCTAATTTGAAATCGCTCACTAACTTTATTTTTAAAGTTTTCACAAAAGTCCTTCTGTAATCCTAATATCACCATATCATCTACCCAACGACACACTAGTCCCTCAATAGCATTTTCACCTTTCTTTATGAAAAGACAATCATCTTGAATAGCCGCTGTGAAACCTATTTGGCTGAGAAAATTTTTGATTGTTAAGTACCAATTTCTACCGGACTGTTTCAATCCATATAAAATTTTCCTCAACTTACAAATTATTGGATTTCCGTGCTTGTCAAATTTCTCGAACCCTTCGGGCTGTTGCATGAAGATTTCTTCTTCGATGTCAGCATTTAAGTATGCTGTTTTGATATCCAATTGTTTCAACTCAGTGTTTTTATATAGTAGGTAGCTTAAGAGTACACGAATTGTTGAGAGGCGTGTTGTTGGTGAGTATTTTTGTTGTAATTCCGACCTGGAACTTTTTGCTACGAATCTTGCCTTATACCTTGTTGTCTCCCCGCTAGGACCAAACTTAAGAGCAAAGTGCCATCGGCTACCAATGGGTTTATTTCCTTTGTTCTCTACCAGTTCATAAACTTTATTTTCCACTAATGAGTTGTATTCCACTTTAATTGTTTTGTACCAGTTTTTATCCCTAATTGCTTCATCAATAGACTTAGGTAGTAATTCGTTGTTCACAATTTTACCAAGAAAAGCTACCGGGTTTAAATTTCTATCACTTTCTGACTGAGGCTTGTTGACTATCTCCTACTTGATTTCTTTAACTTCAGTAAACATTTCGTTTTCGTTAAAGGTTAGATTCCGAGATTTTCTAACCTTAAAGACCCCTTTGTCATTTCGAATACCTATCAGATAAGTCTCACTATTTTCTGAAGACCCCAAAAATATTCCTTTTTGAGAAATTCTATCAATCTTACCTCGAAAACTTTTTTCAACATGAACAAAAGCTGAACAACCAAACACTTTGATAGACTCTAAAATAGATTTCTTCTTGTACATTGCCTCAAAAGGTGTCTTTTGAATACCTGAATTGAAACAAAAGTTTTTAATCTCACTTGCCATATTAAGTGCATATGGCCAGTACTTTTTTTTCTAAAACTGACTGCTCTAAAATGTATCTAGCCATTGGGGTGATTGTCCCCCAAATCCTCTCAACCTTTCTGTTTTCTTGTGGTGTGTACAGTGTCGAGAATTCAAGTCTTACACCTTTTTGTCTACATAATTGTTTTATGTCATTTGAGACATATTCCCCTGCACCGTCGCAAACTAAGGTTTCTGGTTGTCCTATGTCTGCAAAGAACTGTCCAACTTTTTCAAAAGCCTCGTCCCTTGACCTCAAAAAATAAAGTTTCTGATATCTGCTAAAACTATCCACGATACCTATTGATACCTGTGGCCATCGACCGCTTCCGGTTGGGTTGGCCCTAAAATGTCAGTATGGACAATTTCTAAGGCTTCGCTTGCTCTTGTTCCTGAGTCTTTTGGTACTGGAAGTTTCTTTGATTTATTTAGCTGACATGTTTCACAGTTTCTTAAGTTGTGCTCGCTTAGTTTTAGTCCTACTGCGTGATCTTTTAGATTGTATATGTCCTCAACATTATTATGGCCCAAACTCTTATGCCACAAACTAAGGGGATCTACGTTTGCTAAATTGCACCGCTCTGAGATTTCTTCGTAATCAATGTTGTTACAGATAAACAAACTATCTCTTTCCTCAAAAGAGAAAACTGTTCCGTTCTTAGTTCGTATTTCCAAAGTTCTACCAAAAAAAAACCTCATTGCCTGTTGCTCTAGGTTTTGACACTGACACCAGATTCCTTGTGTTGTTCGGAACAGTCAACGCATTACTTAATCTTATTTTTCGCTCTGAGCCATTGGAATCCAAAACCCTAATTTCAACTGTTCCTTTCCCACTAATTAAACTTTTACTGCTGTTTGCATTAGTGATGGTACCCGAATATTCCTTGTCTATATCTATGAATAAACTTTCGTCTTTGATCATATGACTGGTAGCACCTGAGTCCAAAACTAGCTCATTTGCAAGGTTTTTTTCTGACGTTTGAAAGAAGGAAAAGATCTCTTCTTCTTCTTCTTCTTCTTCTTCTTCTAAATTCTGCTCATCAACAAATTTTTGCCAGCCTCTCTGATTTGTTCTCCTGTTTTGACTTACAAACTTTTTCTCAGGTTTCTGCTGCTTTCTACAAAATTTAGCAATATGTCCGTGCTCACCACACTTAAAACATTTTATTGTGGAAGCTTTGGTTTGTTCATGAATCGTTTTCTTAAGCCTACATTCTTTTGCTATATGTCCCATTTTTTGACAGTTGAAACATTTTTGTTCCTAATTAAAGAAAACACTCTCTGTTTTTGTTTTCACATTTTTATTATCGAAGTTTATCAGGTCTCGCTTAATTTCCTCTAGAGTTTTCTCGTCTTTGCTGTAGTTCACGAGTGTTGCGAAGTTTTCACAATGCTTTGAAAGCCCTTTTAGAATTATTGAAATAAACATTTATTCACTAATCCCTTCATTCACTACTGTTAAATTGTATTGCATATCATCTGCTGTGGTGAGATAATCTACTATACTCTCACTTGAAGTCTTTTCAAGGCTCGTTAATTGTGCTATCAATTTATGTAGCTGAGGTCTCTCGAAACTTTTGAAGCGTTTACACAATACGTCCCAAGTTCTAGTGCCATCACCCTTATGTGGTCTAAGACAAAGAACTGATGTTTTGTCTAAAGCCTGAACTAACTCATACCACAAAGTCTTCTTCTTCTCTTCTAATTCTTCCCGCCCCTTTTCTACAGCTTGCCTGCGTTGCTCCTCCGAAGAATTATTTCTAACAGTTTGCACATAATCTAGATAGGTAGCTTCTCCACTAAGAACTTTGCCAAGTTCTAAAGCATGCATACGAGCCTCAAACTGTTCAGCAAAATACCAGAAATCATCCTCACAACCGCTGAATACCAGTCTTTCTGTTCTTGAGCTTATTATTAAAACTATCCTTCTTTAAAATTTCCGTCCGACTCAAACTGACTCTTAACACTATTTGTTCGCTACTGAACAAAATACTTATGCTGCCCCAACAAATCTGTCCTCCTTTTTTAAGCTAGTACTGCTCTAGGTAAATATTCTTTCGTGAAAAGGTTGGGGCTGTGAAAAAATCGTGTTCGGACTTAGATCAAAACTCCTTTCCTTTCTACAGCGTTTTTGAATTTGTTGCCTGTTGGTGGCTTTGTTATGGGACGACGAAGCGGTGAGTTGTTATGTTTTTGTGTCAAAAAATGCTGTATAGCACCAGGTTAGCACTTTTTATATTATGGTAGCACTTGTTAGAGAAACAAAAAAACACTACGCAAAAAAAGTTTGGTCGACTATATTATTGTAGAAGTTGGTGTTCTGTTCGAGTTCTGTAGTATACTTGACAAAATCAAAAGCAGGACATTGACATTGAGCCAGGGTTTTTCTGCCGCGATCAAGCACGATGAGGATACCAACACTCTCCGAGGATAATGTACTCAAACCTTAATCCTAGTCCTATTTAATAAATGTTTTACCACCAATTTTTGTGTCTTTCGACCCAAACTTGTATCTTACAGAAGCACAGCATACAAACACAATTGAAAATGAAACAGTTGTTTCAGCTGAGCTGTTCTCAGCTATACTAAGCAATCCTGGTTTCCCCAAAAGCTTTGTTGTACAATTGAACCTCCGCGCTCCTCACTGATCCCCCACAACAGCTCCACTCACTGTACTTCACAAGCAGAATCTACTGTTTAGCTACACACACTTAGCAATCCACGATTGAAGAACCCAACCAGCTACACAAGCTCCTCACTTCACAAATGAAGTCCCCCAACCAGTTACACAAGCTTCCAACTCCATAATTGAAGTCCCCCAACCAATTGTACAAGCTTCCAACTCCACAACTGAAGTCCCCCAACCAGCCACACAAGCGTCGTACTCTTGCTTCTTCTGGTCTCACTTGGCCAATTCTTGACTACAAGGCTTGTCACTCCTTGTCCTCTCTGTCTTCCTCCCCCAGTGATTTCAGCGACCCTTTTATGTAGCAAAGAAGCGCAGCAACAATGTTTATCTATTTAGGGGGGTTGATTACTTAACTTAGGAAAAATTTATTTTGGAAAAACACCATATTGCCAATATTGGTTTTGATTTTTTCCTTTTAACAGAACTTGAAATGTATCACTCACTTGCTTTTAGACAACGGAGTCTTTTGAAATTGTCTGCGGGTTTCCATTTTACGCACCCGGAAAATGGCAAACGTTCATTTTGTATGTCCGCGTGAAATTTGAGTTTCCTTTCAGAATGCGATACTTCCAATTTTCTGTTCAAATTTTTTTCTGACATTTCAAAGGAAAAACAATTCTGTAATCCTTGATCAAATTGATTCAACAACGCTCGGCTCTGAAAAGAAAATACGATTTCATAAATTTTTGATAGATTTTGGTTAATCATTGTTAACTTTTCTAACAGAACACAGAAGTTTTTTTAACCTCTCAATTTTGTTTTAAAAAGATGCATTTTTTACATAAATTGACTTGTTATTGTAGAGTATATCACAGAAAAAATTTTAAACTTAATGGTTACTTAGAAATGGTCCAATTAGGGCCATCAAATTCCATGGCATTGAGTTAGGCGTCTTTTGCACAAAACAGAAATTTAGACGGAGCTGAAACATTCCATTTTGTATTTTCTTCTGGATCATAAAAGAGCAAGAAACGCTTTTACAATTAATTTACTATTAGTTGAATAATTCTAGATTTTTTAAAATTATTTGATTCAATTTTTTTGCACTCAGAAAAAGTGCGAAAACTTTTTACAATTTTAGAACACGGTTATGTGTTGCTCATCATTGTCCCTCCCCAAAAGCATCAGACGTTTTTCATATTGAAATTAGTTTACCTATGGCTTGAAAAAGGGAATTTTTTCATTCACTTTCTAAAAGCTCTTTTGTTTGGCTCTGAAGCTTGTGTTAGTCAAAGCACACTCAGTAAGACCTATAATTATGTCCTATACTTTATTTTTACCGATATTGAGCTCCCATGGTCAGTTAGTTATACGTGGAGGTAGCAGATAATACGCCCTCACTGAGATAGGAAAGGTTGTGCAAACGGATAAGATCCTTAATCTCACCGAATATGTTTTTGTTGCAGCAAATACGTCACGTAATGCATTTGCTCATGAAACAACTACCACAACAACAAAACTTAAGTGGGATAGCTTTGAGGGGGTAAATCAAAACAGTACTACAAATGCTACCGCTGTTCCCTCTGAAATCCAAATTGAAGCGAACATTGCAGAAAGCGAGCTGATACGAGCGATGCTCACAGATGAAGAGATAACGTCAATGCGACAAGAGCTTAGCGTGAGCTTGGATAGCTCAATTTCATTGATTAACAATTTGTTACCAGGCGTCACTTACGAATTTTCCATATCTCCACTTACTCTCAATGGTGAAGTGGACAGTATAACAACGTTGGAGACATTCACTTCCACATGTATGTAATTTTTCAAAACTCCCAATATCGTGATTCAACTAAGTTATCGCGTCTCATCCGGTGAATGAAAAGTAAACCGAAGTAAGAGCAAGCCGAATGTTTAGTAACAGTTGTAATTATTCTGAAATAATACATTGATAACATTTACAATCAAGACCGCGTTTGCGTATTCCAGTGTACCAAAGAAACAAAAACAAGGTCTTTTTTAGAGATGTAGTGGATGTAGCCTAAAATGATCATGGCCATGTGTTGTGAGATGTAATCTGGAAACTGCTCGCGCGCCGGTTATCGCGGTAAAGGCTGACTTTCAAATGGCTACGCTGGCTTTCAAATGACCGCTAAACACCATCAAATGACAACTTTTGTCCAATTCTTTGTGGTGTATGGAATCATTCTATCCATTTAAGTTGGGTTTAGTTAAATACTGGTACAGGAATATTTGATTGAACTTAGTCAAACCATTCTGTCTCGGAAAAATCTTATACGTCTCTAGACTATTATACGGACAGCCACCCTGGAAAATCTTAAAATCTTGCAAAAATCCTGCAAAAGTCTTGTAAGATTACACATCATTCTGCAAGTTATGCGAGAGTCTTTCAAGATGTTGCTATATGGTCGTCCGATATTAGAGAACCCATATGTAAAGTATGCAAGTTAACCGTCGGATTCTTAAAAAGGTCTTGAAATATAAGCGTGCAACTCCTGCAAGACCCTTGCAAAGGTACCAGGAGCCGGAAAAGCCAGTCTTAGCTTGAGCACCGGTTTCTTAACTTTTTTGACGATCGTACGAAAATGCTTACAAAAATTGTCATTTCTGAGCTCAGATATTTCCTTCCATAGGACTGGCAAGTCCAGATAGATTGTTTGGACGCTGATTATTAGAGCTGACTTTCTTAATATTACCTCTCCAAAGAGGTTAACGCTGGATTTTTTTTCGGAGTCATACCAGAAAATAGGCATGGACCAGACCGAGCAGACCAAAGTATGGGTATGGGCCATATCGATCAGACCAAATTTTGAGTAGGGGCGTGACCGAGGAGACCAGAAATAGGTATGGGCCAGACGGATGGCGCGGCCCGACTCCGTCCAGATTATCATAGGGGGTCGCACTGTGTCACCTGTCTGCGACCCAAATCCGTCTAGCTCATACCTGTTTTGGGCCGAGGACCTCATCCTGGGAACTAGAGACGATGCATTATTGAGGGCAGAAAACCTAAGGAGGTAATATTTCAAGTAAGGAATTACTTGTATGAGTCATTGGCAAGTCAAACGTCGGAGATGGACTAGGATTTAACAAATTTTACAGAAAATTTTTTTGTTGTCTAACTTTTTTATAAGTACTTGAGGAGATTATGTAAACACTTAGTCGAATAGTAGTAAAATCCCGTTTCAGGAGCGCGTAATTAGCAGCATAAATTTTTATGCAATTTTTTAGTTCCAAATCAATTTGAGTGAGCCAAAACAACCTGACCGTGCTACTGCATGATGACAATCAATCAATCACTTTGACCGGGGTTCTCGACCGAAATTCAATTGCAGACATCATTGTGATCACAGTTTATGAAACTGTTCCTACTCCAGTCGTAATACAGGGTATGTACAAATTAATTTGTTCAGCAGCAAAAAGAAAACAGGTCGAGGCGTTAGCGACTAATTCAGCAATTTTTAAGCTGAGAGGGCTATGTAAATAGAAATTTCCAGACATAATTCAGCCTTTCTAACAACTATTTTACCACTTATTCTACACTTATTCCAGATTATATAACGGGGGAACTTCAGCGTTTTCCCAACAATTTTCCTACAGTTTTTCAGCGTCTTTAAGCACTTGCCATAAACGTTCAGAGCTAATTCACCGCATTTCATGTCACATGGCAACAAAAATGACACTAATGGCAGGAAAAAAAACTAACAAACCTAAAAAGACGAAATTTTTATAAAATGGTGGAAAAACGATTACGATATATTTCAACTAAAAAAAGCAATGGCAGCAAAAACTGTTCGCGCAGTTAAAACTTGGGACGCAAGGGTTTATTTTAATCCTGGTTGAGTTTTAATAGAGGAATAACGCATGATTTGCTGTGAATGTGAATACAGATTTTTTTCACCGCAAAACGCCGCATCTTATGGCGAGTAATGCGGTAAAAATTGGTGAGTTTTTGTAAATATTGTGGGGAATTTAGCTGTAAAATTTTTACCACCACAATCCTTGCTGCAATTCTTACATTACTCAGCAATTATCAGCGTGAAACCTAGCAGGTGAAAGATTACGAATCTATTGGTCTGGAAACCTATTCCTAAGTTTGAATCAGTAGATTATAACTTTTCATGTTTTAGATGGAGAATTTCAAATTTTGTTAGACGTAACTGAGCATACAAATTTATCTGATGTGTCGTGTCTGACTACCTCTTCTTGCGTGAACAAATCTTCCCTTCAGTTTCAAATTGAAACACAAAATTTTGAGCATAAGGCAGGAGCAGCTTACATAGTTGAGTTGTCAGGGCAAACCGGACAATCGCAAGGCATCAAAAGCAATATCACAAGCCTTCTAGGTTAGTTTTCGATTCTTTTTTAAGTTGTCTTTTTCGTTAGTTTCGTGGTTGATGCATTGGCTAAATATACTAGGGTGGGGTCCCCGAACAAAAATTGATATGTCCAGACGTTAATGAACCCACAAGGTTAGTGTCGTGCGTTAAAAATGACATAGAGGAGGGTCTACCGGTACCAATCATGAAGTTAAAAAAATGTGGCTGGCACTCCTTCTCTTTGTCTTTTTTTTATCACAAAACGGAAAATGTTTAATTAGCCTAAAATGAAAAGTTCTTCCCAAATATGTGATTAGTAGCTACGTTCGGCGTTAAGGGTTTTTACAAAATTTTAGTGCATTCTGGAAACATGAATGAACTCATGAAAGGCTGGGCATAGGCAAATTTGAATGCACGCGCATCTGGACATAAGCCATTTGGAGTGCACGTAAGGATCCTGGTTCTCATTTTTTTTTATTTGAAAAAGAAAACAAAAAATAGGGCAAATTGTTTTTTTATTAGAATGCTCCCTTTATAGGAAACTCTCACCGAGAAACCTTCAGCTTGAGATCAAAAAGGTCAAAACGCTAGAATCATAGAAAACTGCAGATATTTAAATCACTGCATAAACACTGCTTGCAATAGTAACTGGACAGATAGCCCTGTTTCAGCTAGAAAGTTCATTGACTGGGTTGTTAAATCATATATTTGGCATATACCGTTCATTGCCGAAAGAATATAGGATTTTTGTTATTACAAAAATTGTGTTGGCAATCTGTTTGTATCAGCATGAAGTCAAGTCTAGACATGAGAGCACGAAGAACGCACTAACTTCTTTGAACGAACAAATATATGGTGAAAGTGTATGAAAGCTTGGATAAACTCTTTTCTGAACGCACAAAATAAATACAAACGTAGCCAAAATGTTTTATGAACTCACGAAAATCTTGACATGAACGCACTAAATTCTGGCATACTGACTTCCAGGCGCACAAAACTTTTGAACTCACAATTGTCTGGATATCTTTATAATTTTGTCTGAGGCGATCTGAGTATATACCTATATACCGTTTGCGTGTAGAACATTCTGGAAATACCGACTTTCGTTCTGGGACCTTAGCTTGGGTAGCTTACGATCTATAGTTGAGTGAAAATTACAACATAATTAGCATAAATTTTTATCTAAAGTACAGTTGTAGACAATGACTGCTGATATTTTGGAAGGTGAAAAATCGCTTTGAAGTTTTTAGACGCCTTTGAAGTTTCTTCCACTGAAACCCCTATAACTGAAAATATCATCGGTTTAAAAATGAGGAACTCATTTTAATTAAAAACTCAAATTAATATTCATTTTAAATTAAAGGAACTCATTTTAATACTTAAAAGAACTCATTTTAATTTTTCTGGGATCGCATTAAGCAAAAAATTTTGTTTTTTTGTTTCCTTAAATTTTATTTTGAACTGTTTTGGGCAATATTGTACTAGATTTTAATTGCTTGAGTCTCTGAATTGTTTCTTGCGCTTCGCTGGTTAAGTTTACAATATTGTGATTAGGTTCAGACTGTTTGTGACATTTTAGACCCAAATCCTGTTGAAAATCTAAATGTCTACAGCCGAGATGAGACATCACTGAGAGTATCATGGCAGGCACCTGCCCAATCATTCTTCAGGGGGTTCACTGTACAGTACACAGATCACAACAACCAATTCTTTTCTGTCCAAATGTGAGTAGAAAGTGTTCATGGTACAACTACTCTTTACTCCTCATCATTTCGATTGAAACAAGCCTTAGCACTGAAATGTGCTATAGTGATAATCAATATGGTCCAAAATCAAGTGATAAACTCTAAATATTCCGTATTGTCGGTTAGAAGTAAGATTGATAATTTCAAATTATTTTTAATCAATTGTCGTGTATTACAGAGACATAATTTCATGTACCTCCTAAAAAAGATGAGTTAATGAATCTCACTAAATTAGATATTTTAACAATTTAAATTAAAAAAATTAACTGTTTTGCTTTCTGACGCTCAAGCACGGTACACGGAATCAAAACGCTAAAATTATTCCAGTTCTCATTTTTTTGGTTATTTCACACTTTTAGTGATGGCTACCTGCGGTACATTCTCTACAATTTGATGCCTGGATTTGAGTATTCAATCTCTGTCTTCACCTTCTCTGACTTGGAAGGAAATGCAAGATCGATGCCAAGAAATATCACAACAAGCACAGGTGGGTGATTCGACTGAACTATTTTATTTACTATGAGAGCCAATGAGACCTTATGATCCCTAGTAAAGCTCGAATTGATAACTTGCTAGAATCTTGCAAGATACTGAATTCACTTGGAAGACAATGCTATATATTTTTTCGAAACAGAAATTTGAAAACCAAAATTACTTCAGTTTAAGAAACCTCTAAAGCCAAAATTTGCAATACCGTATTTGTCGAAACTTTTTAGTGGAGAAATACACCATAATTTTTAAGTTAATGAACTAAATCATAAAAGTAATTTAGAAATAATATCTGCTCGTAAATTGGCACTGGAAGTAAGTTTTGGTTAAGTAGTTCATATCCATACAGCTTTTGCAACTGAAATGCTAATATCGGAGAAAAAATTAAATGACCTTCCAGATGAATTCAAAATCTTGCAAGATTCTTGCAAGTTATGAATTCTTGTAAAACCAAGAATAGCATAAAGCATTCCGTGCAGGTTGCCCTGCTCAAAGTATCCATCTATATATGTTTGTATGTATGTATATATGTATGTATGTATGTATGTATGTATGTATGTATGTATGTATGTATGTATGTATGTATGTATGTATGTATGTATGTATGTATGTATGTATGTATGTATGTATGTATGTATGTATGTATGTATGTATGTATGTATGTATGTATGTATGTATGTATGTATGTATGTATGTATGTATGTATGTATGTATGTATGTATGTATGTATGTATGTATGCATTTATGTATGTATGTATGAATGTACAGTTTCCTGAAGATGAACTTGTACAAATGTTAAATACTATAAAGAAGTATTTTACTTGGTGAAGTAGTTGTACTGGTGAAGCAGATGTAATAGTTAATTGAGTCTGCCTGAAGTCCCTCACAACTTCTGGCGTTTATCGAGAACCGCGAAGCGGTTCGAGATATTACTTCAGAATTTCGAAGTGACTTTTGCAGAGTCAGTTATCCATGCTTAAAACACGAAACGCGCACGTTTTAAAATGACGAGAGTCAACGAAATTCAACTTCTGGTTAAGTAGCAACTTCTGGCATTTTGACTTCTTGCACTGAATACTTTTGGCATTTCAAAATGTGTACGTGAGTTTTTTAAGTCATTCCTTAAAATTTTTAAAATTCTCTTCTATATATACACACCATGAAGTTTACAAACGGGGAAATAGATCCGGTTGAGAGATCAGTAAAAAAAAATTCCGAAGGGCCGGTACAGCCCGAGGTACACATCTACGGCAGAACAGATCATCGGAACACCATAGAACAATCTAGAACTCAGTTGATTGAAGCTAATCGCAAAGCTACGTTACCGTACCAAACTCCAAGTTTAAATCATCAATGGGCAATTGTAAATGCAAGTCCGTCTTGTAATATATTTTGCTCGCATTTCTCGCTTCCCTTCTTTCGAGCGTATATTAACGGCGCAAAATACAAACTTGCAACAATTACGGTGGCTCAGTAGGGAGAACAAAGGTCTAGTAAGCGGGATATAGTTGGTACAATCCCCGTACGGAACTTTATTTTTGCACTTGGCCCAAGTCTGACCATTGTAAAATCAGTATAAACGCTCGTCGGGCACGTAAAAAATTGACATGAATCAGTGCAAGAATCAGTACTGATAAGGAATTGCATTTAGACATGCCCAGTACTGGTTCGTACCTGGAGTTCAATATGGGTTTCTTTCTTCTTTAAATACGCCTTTCAAATACTATCATCAGTCAGATTCAAATAACAGCATTAAAGAACTCTTGTTTCTTTCTAGGATTTGGGTTGATTGAACGTTTTTTAGTAAAAAAAGAATTGCAGCTCAGTAAAGTAGTCGCCATTAGTGAATAGTGCGCATCCGACACCACTGTAAATAAGTCAACTGTTAGATTGCAATGCTATCCGCTTAAAACCACACTGTGAAGCATCCAAATATATACATGTTAATGGCATCCCCGGGTTGACCACCATAATTCTTTCTTGGCAACCATATCCAAGCCATATCTGGAGTTTATGGTAACTTGGCAACCATATAGATGACCATGCAAAAAAAATCGACATTGCTCAAAAAGCTCTAAAAACACCCATACAATGCACTGATCACTTATGCCTTAAAGCAACTAAGTCCTTCTTATTATAGCCTTCTAAGATCAGTACGTGAACATATTTATTTACATTGCAACCCAATTAAAAATAGCGCTGAGAAGGCAAATTTACTTTATGATTGATCATTTGTCTGTAAATCATGCAAAATACCACACGTAGCTGCTGTAAAGATTTACTTCTCAATTCGCTGCGTAGTGTATACTACAACATACCAAAATCTTTGACCACCAGACATAGCCAGTTTTGATTTTTGAGCATACATAATCTGACTGTGTTTTGTGAATATAACAAAAATTTATACCAAAATTATGCGGCCGAGAACTGTGCTTTAAATTGATTTTTTTTGTTGACTGAATTTAAATATTTGTTTGTCTTATTAGCTGCTAGTCAAAATGCCGACCGCTGGTTCATTCGTTTACTCTTTCTATCTGTTCATGTCTTTAATGTTGTTTAATAACTTGGGAATTTGTACTGGAGCTAGTAGCAACTGCACGACCGATGTCGATTGTAATAACACTTGTTGTGAAGATGGAAAATGTGTTGACGAGTGTCAAAGGTAATGTCTTCACCAGGAAGCATTGTTTATTATTAAACTTTAAATTATAACCAAGAACAGAGTATTTTTTGGTTGGAACAAAACTAGATGAAGACAATAAAATCCCTGACATACTGAGTTTCACAAAGGCACGCTTCATTATCAGAGCATATCAGATTTCTCCTGATTTGTGTATCATTAAAAACTTTTCATCTACACCCTAAAAAGATACTTCAATTTTGTCAATGACGAGAATTTTCAACTTTTTTTTTGTTCCGACCCACTTTAGTGGGCGAGGAGTTATATACTCAAATGGATTTTCTGTTCAGACAATTTTGGCCAATCGATATAATCATCCCTAGTGATGAGCGGATTCAAATTTTGCAAGAATCTTGCAAGATGATTCAAAACTTGCAAGATTCTTGCAAGAATCTTGCAAGATAAAAATCAAGGCCACAAAATAAATCTGGGTACAAGTGTTTTCGGAAACATCTTTGAAGCAAGTTATTGTTTATTGAACAAGTTACGAAGCCTAATTCAATGAAAAAAAAATTAGCCAGGATTCAAAATCTTGCAAGAATCTTGCAAGATTTTGAATTCCGGAAAAAATATTTATGTGCTTTTGGTAGCTAAAACTAACTGAAAACCAAATAACATGACTGATATCAGAATTCTTGATCAGCAAAACTGAAAATATATGACTTTTTTCGTAAACGCCTTTGGAATGTGAAATCTTGCAAGAATCTTGCAAGATTTTTTGCAAGATTTTGAATTCGAACACAACTTTCCGACAAATAAATAGAAATAACTCGAGGCAATCAAATCCGTCTTTTTAAAGTTCAATTTATCTAATAAACAATAAAAATATTTCAATCTTTTTCTCATCTTTCATTAAAACAATTTATTTTTAGAGAAACAAACATTTGGGACATTTGTTACTGATCCTGTCCGTAATATAGCATGTTTTTGTTGTCCTAAAAAAAATTCTGATTAATTTGAAGTCTATTATCTTCCTAAGGAAATTTAAGTTAACCCATGATGCCTTCAGTTGACAGCTATTGGTGTTAATGTCCTTGAAGTGTTTTCATTAAAAAAAATCGGTGTGTTTTTGAAAATTCATATTTTGTTCTTCTTTCATTCGATTTATAGCTCAACCTTCATCTAAGAAAATCAACCTTGGCACAGAGTATCGGACCAAACTTGGCACAGAGTATCTCCATGGTACCTGGAATCTAAAATAAAAAGAATTTTTGCTATAGCTTGTGTAGGAAAAAAGTTGGTTTTTCGTACATAAATTTCCGATTAATTCGATTAGATAATTTTAAACAAATTTCAAAAATAGGTCTTTTTCATTGGTTCAAGGAGTTGTCCAAATCAAACCAAACTTGCTATTGAATATTCCCTGTGTAGTTAGAGTGTAGGACGAAAAGATTTTTTGCTATAGGTAGCTAGGAAAAAAATAAGTTTTACATACGGAAATTTTTGAATTTCGCGAATTACGAATTTTAAAAATAGGTCTTCTTCGTTGGTTCAAGGAGTTGTTCAAATCGGACCAAACTTGGCACAGAGTATATCCATGGTACCTGGAATCTAAAATAAAAAGAATTTTTGCTATAGCTTGTGTAGGAAAAAAGTTGTTTTTTCGTACGTAAATTTCCGATTAATTCGATTAGTTAATTTTAAATTATTTTCAAAAATAGGTCTTTTTCATTGGTTCAAGGAGTTGTCCAAATCAAACCAATTTTGGTATGGAATATTTCCTGTGTAGGTAGAGTGTAGGACGAAAAAAAATTTTTGCTATAGGTTGCCTAGGAAAAAAGTTAGTGTTTCATATATGTTATAATGTTAAAATGTATATTTGATCGGTTGCTTTATTTGTTTAATTTTGTTTTATTTTGGAGAAAGTTTTTTGAGTTAGGTAGTTTTACCTAGTGCTATGCTAAAATTCTCCTATAATTGTTTTATGTAACTCCGCCACTGCCGGTCCCAAGCCCGGAATGAAACAGGAGGAGGGTGAGAAAAAAATCATACTGGAAGAAAATCGAAGTCGGTATTTTAAATTGACCTCAGATTGTTTTCCGACATATAATTACTTTCTCGTTCTTAGCATTTATTTTCAGCTCCACCAGTCGCCCCTTGCAGCCAGGTAACTTAAAAAAATGTGGATTCAAACTCTTGCAAGAATCTTGCAAGCAGGATTCAAAAACTTGCAAGAATCTTGCAAGTCGGATTCAAAATCTTGTAAGAATTTTGCAAATTCGCTTCAAAACTTAGCTTGCAAGATTCTTGCAAGTTTTTAAGTTTTTTAATCACTGGGGATCGTAGAGAGTTATGAGTGCTATCATTAGAAAGCCCGTCCAGCGTAGAATATGGAGTTAAAAAGATTGTTTCAATTTTTGCTTTTTATAGGGAGTTTTCGAGGTCTAAAGTTTTTGTGAATATTAGATTCAGCTGTTTTTCTGCTGTTTTTATTCACATTTTTGGTACTTTTCGACCAAATTTTTGTCAATTTTGCTAAATATGTTATAATTGTTGACTATAGCGTTATCGATTTTATCTCTAAAGATAGAGCAGGGCTTCTGACTTGTTCGATCCGAGTTTTTTTGGCAGAATTTATGACAAATTTTCCAAGTTCAGACTTTTTTCGTCAAAAGTGGGACCAAATATGCTTTTTAGCCCACTTTCTTTAAATTTGCTGGACGTAAACACATTGAAACTGCAGTCATTTTCTCATCAGCCCTAGAAGAGGGTTATTTGTACTCCCGCAGGCTTCAAGAGTCTTCTGGAATTGAAATTTGGTCAGTTTTTTGCAAAGTTGAACTCGATAATTGTACAAAAACATTATTTATTTTTGATAAACTGAAAAATTCTGTAAAAAAATTGATGTTAAAAATTGATCTCTTTCGCCAAAATTTGAACAAAATAGTGTGTTTTTAGACGCGGATTAAAATTTGGGCTGATCTTGATCTCACTGTGGATCCTTACGATAAAAACTTATTAGATTTTAAGGGGGCTTGAACTTTATTTTCAAAATATTTCCGCCATGTAAATGTTTTTTATGTAAATTTATGTAAATGTTTTATGTAAATGTCTATTATGAAGAATTTCAAATCAAGGCTCCATTAATGACAGACATTATTTACAATAAGCAAGGCGCAATGAGATTATATAATGGTTTCACAGTTAAGCTCATTGCTTTTATGGCTCTGACGAATTGTTTTCGTAAAAATTTTGTGGACTTCTTGAGTTTTGCTTTCATTTGCTATACTTTTTGAGGCCCAAAAAACTTAGTAATTAAAACTCCGCAATTAAAGATCCAGTTAGTTTTTTATGAGGTTTAAATGAACTTAGTCAGTTTTTTTCTGTTGGTATCTAATGTCTGTTATGACTTTGAGTATATTTGTTTCAAGAAATCATCGGGGACTTTTTGAAGTTTGCCAATATTTTATCTCAATTGTTTTAACTTCGGGCACAATCTGAGTAAAAACAGGCAGAAACCAATTTTTTGTGAGTAATAGATGAATGCTGGAGAAGGTTTTTTCAATTAATGGTTGCTTTGTAATGATACTACGCTTTTTCAAATTTTTTTAGCATAATTGATTATTCTCATTTATTTTCCTTGTCGAATTATCAGATTATTGAGAAGTCCAATTGAAAGTAGGTATAGTAGGCAAAATGCAAAATGTTGGAAAAAAACGTGTCGGGATATGTTAACTGTTTTTGTTAACGGTTTTTGCTGTTTGGGCTGAGACACAATTATCTCGCAAAGATAACTTTTGCGGATTTTTTTTTGTTTTTGTGTATATTTGTATGTTTCATTGTAGTTGTATTAGTGACAACGATAGGTCTCAATTGCTTCCCTAGGACGTATAACTCAACCTAGTTAAAGATTTCAGTTTTGAGATGTTTGTTTTAATGACTTTGAAAATAATCTAGAAAAAAGAATAAGATTTTTTTTCAACTATCTGCTTTTGCTTTCATTTCCGTCACCATGTAACTCAATCGAACTAAATCGAACTCTCAATTACTTTTGTTGATTCACGCAGTTTTGGGCCTGAATATACGTTATGACTGGTTGCTTCGACCAATTACTTTTGTAAAATTTTCGAGATTTCTATACTGTTTAGTTTTTGGGCTTCTTTTTGTTGTCATGTCTACGTACTCCTTTTATAAGGAAGACTCGTTGATTTTAAGATAAAAGAAAATTAAAATTTAAATTTCTTGCAGGTAACATCTTATAATTATAGTGCCTTGAACAGTCTCATGTCGTAAAATTATTTGAAGGTTTGGCTTCTTTATGTAATTTTTTTTTGTGGGCTTGTGACTTAGTCTCATTATTGACAGGTCCAATTGGCTTCCTGAGGTGTTGAAACTTATTCAATTGCTTTTTAAAATCTGAATTCTGCTATGACTTTTGAAAAGATTTGTTTTCCAAAAATAAATTTCGCTTTTTGAGCTTCCTCTCTTTTAAATATATTTTTGGTCGATTTGTAATTCAGTCTCTGTAAACACAGGTCACAGCCCGCTTCCAGTGAGCTCTAAATTATTCATTACAACGGTGTTAGCTTCAAACATTTGTTTCTCGGCTTTGTTTCTACTTTTACTACGAGATTTTATAAAATGTTAGATTTTTTTTATCTGTACATTTCAAAGGATTTTTGTTTTTTTTTTAAATATAACAATATTTGTTGATCCCATAGGCCTTGAAATTTTGCGGAATAAAACATTGGATAATGACAAGTCTCAATTGCTTCCTAAGTTGATATAAATGAACTTTTAAGTGATTTCAGTTGATTTCTAATGATATTAATAACTGTGAATTTAATTGTTTTCAAAAATCGAAAATTATTTTTGAACTTCGCACCTCTTTGTTTTTTTTGTCGATCTGCTGACCAGTCGCGTTGGGAACTGGTCTCATATCGTTTCTAATGAAGCATAGGGTGAGTTGTTTTGTTTGGGTTTTTATCTGATCCGCGTTCGATATTCTTATTGTCGAAATTTTCTTTTTATAGAAATTTTCGAGATTTCTATAGTGTTTAGTTTTTGGGCTTCATCTTGTTGTCATGTCTAAGTGCTCCTTTTATAAGGAAGACTCGTTGATGTTAAGATGAGACGAAATTGATGATTTACAGTTGTTGCAGGAACCTTCTTTTAATTATTGTGCCATGAACAGTGTGATGTCCTAAAATTGTTTGAAGTTATGGCTTCCTTATGCATTTGTTGACATTTTGTGGGGTCGAGACTTAGTCTCACTTTTAACAGGCCGAATTGGCCTCCTGGGGTGTTGCAACCTCATCCATCGCTCTTTGTTGAAATTCAAAAATTGTTTTAATATTTGAAAATATTTGTTTCCAAAAACACTTTTTGGTTTTAGAGCTTCGTCATTTTTTTAAATAGTTTTTTGGTCGATTTGTAGCTCAGTTTCTGTAAAAACAGGTCACAACTAGTTTCCAGTGAGCTATAATTTAATGTTCATAACGGTTTTAGCATCAAACAATTGTTTCTCGGCTTTGTTACTGCTGTTACTGCGAGATTATATAAAATGTTTGAGATTTTATATTTTTAATGACTGCAGATGATATCCAATTATATTAATGATTAATTGAATTAATTTTGTAATAATTTTTTTTAATGAAATAGAAACGTATTTTCGAACTTCGCTCCTCTTTGCTCTTATTCGTCGACCTGTTACCCAGTCGCATTAAGTACAGGTCCCATGTCATTTCTAATGAAGTATAGGTTAAAATATTTTGTTTAGTTTTTATCTGATGTGAGTTTGATTTTTTGTTATGGACATCGAGTTTTGGTCAAAAAATTGTTTGTTGTTTGATTGTTATTTTGTCTTTTCTAGTAGTCCCATTATCAACAACTTTTATCGGCCCTCTAGCGTGGCATTATTGTATTCCATTGGTTGTTTATTGAACGATATGTATGTTATTGAAAATTTTCTATCTCTTCATCATTTGCTAGCCAATTAAGTCAAGAATGCGGGTTAGCGGGCTCGGAACATTATGTGCGTACGCACATTACCGAGCCTCTTTGTTCACTGGAGATCAGAAACAAAAGTTTACCAAAAAAGGTACCAAAAAAAACGTACGCTTTAAAATTTGTATTAAAAAAGCCGCCAGAACCAAGGAATAATAAAACAGTCTGATTTCAAATGAGGTCTGCACTAAAACATAATTATGCCGTTAGCATCTTCACGTCTTGTAGACGGTTGTTATAGTTTTAGCACAAGGCTATCCCAGTATCTGCGTCAATTTCCCTCTAAATTGTAAGCACTTTTCTTGTTTTTTCAAAGAACTGTCTGATTTTCAACATCTACTTCTCCTAGAAACTATTAGTGACAATCACTGAGAAAAGCACAGAGAAGAGCATTCATTGTCTGGCTGAAAGAGTCCTGAATAATCTGTTTCTCAAGTTTTCTTGTTAGCTTAAAGGGTTTAGTTTGTTTGGATGCCTGAGAAGCAGTTTCCGAGAAGAAACCAAGCGCATGAAGATTAATAATCTAGTCTGGGCAGTAAAAACAACAATTTGCTAAATTTGAATGTTTTGTTTAGCATATATTAACAAACCAATTCTCTTTAAATTAACCTTCTTCGCAGCATTTCATGGGAAAGTCTATATGTTTTTTGAGAATTCGTCTGAGTAAACTTCTGCGATTTATATACTAGTAGGAGAAAAGATTATTTACCATTCTGATGCCTTCCAGTGAGCCGTATGCATCTTTTAAAATATTGTTATCTCTAAATTTTTGACAATTTTTGGGGACAGCCTTTTACTTTTCACCTCATTTTTTCTATTTTTAGTAACGTTTGTATGCATGCTATACTTTTGATCTTGATTGTAAGTTATGTTCCTTTTGACTCAGAAAATCCGACTTTGCTTTGCATAATGGCTTGTCAAACAGTAGAGAAACCGAGTGTTTTAACCATCCTCTCCGATTAAGCAGAGAAATCGAGAGTTATATCGCTCTAAGAATATTCACGTCTTTTTGAGCCTTAGCTTAATTCATGCTTACTGAGTTCGAGTCATGCTCAAAAACAGAAACTGTGCTCTACGGCTATTTGGGTATGGTCGGTCTGCGACCCTTCTGTCAGCGACACAAGTTGCGGTCTTGTCAATAAGTTTCTAGGCTTGCGGACCCCATCTTTGTAGCTTTTTTGCACGATAGTGGATCAGCTATTGTTTGCAGTTTTGATCCATCTGGGATCTGGAATGCGCCTAGAGCGAAAAAGTTATGAATCCCATTTTGGGAACAAAACCCATATTTTCTGTTATCAAACAAAATATCACTCAAAGAAGCCCTAAACTCTTAAATGCGATACTCGATTTTATGTCTGAACTGGTTTTATTTTTTGAGCTCATCCCTAATTCAGGAAATTTCTATATATTTTTAGCTCAGATAGCACTTCAATCCCAACTGTTGCCATTGTTCTGATTGTCATCGGCTCTCTGATTTTGACTGCAGTAATAATCGGTATTGTGGCCTGCTGTTGCAATCGAAGAAAAAGACGTAAGTATACCACGCTTATATTGACCTGAAATGATTTCGATGAGTATTAAACAAGTGTACAGACCATTAAACCGCTCGATACAGTACTGGAGGAAAATTCTTGAGTGTTCATCTAGGAAATCCCTTCAATAAAAAAAGAGAGCACAGCAGATTATAAGCAATTTCAAATTTAATTAAAAAATATTTTGTGCAAACTTCTCCGTGGTTTGTTCCTACATTTTCATAAAAACAAAAGAAAACAGCATGACAAGTCCTGCAACAACTCAAAGAATTTCCATTGACTATACAAAAAAAGACTAGACCAAAAATGTACTATGAATGCAATGGAAAAACTATTTAGAAAATCATCAGAGAAAAAAGTTGGGAAAAAACCAATAAAAATCAATGTCAAATTGTCGCATGTAAACAAAACAACTGCTAGCGAGAAAGCAACTTACTTTAAAAACACCGTTTTCTCACTCTGCTGTAAAATTGCATTGGAAAAGCTTCAGTTTGACTTCATAAATCATGCAAAGATGTGAACAGATCTTAAAAAGAGAAGAAAACAGCCTGAAGAATTCTGGAAGCCTCGCAGCGTCAAAAAACAGCGCTTTCGGCCGAACTTCACCTTTGTCTAACAACTTTAGTTCTTTACTCCAACGGGTTTTATTAAAATTTTTGGAATAATTTACACGTCTATCAAAATGAACAAAAATTTCTTAAAAATATTTGTCTAAAAAACCACTGAAATATTGATACCGGAAATTTTCATATTATTAAAAACAATTTTTAATGTTGAAAAATGGCCTAACTGTTAGGACGGTCAAATACCGACAGGCTAAAAAACTGACAAAGCTCAGAAAGTGTCTCGAATTTACTGTACAATCTGTACAATAACTGAAAGCTTTTGAACGCATAAAGCAGATAATATTCTGAGATACAAAACCAAATTTTTCAAAAAAATAGGATAATTAAATAAAGCTCATTTTTTATACTTGAATCATAGTTAGTAAAAGAAAACAGATATACCTCTTCCTTGATGGATAAATCATAGACAAAAGGGGTTCAACTCATTCCAAAAAAAAATTGAACATTGAAGAAAATAAAACAAAAAGAAAAATTTTCAAAAGCCAAGAAATCGATCAATACAGAAACCGATACCCCAAGAATTTTCTTATAAATTAAAAATCGGAAAAAACTTCAGATTGTAATTCCAGCAAGCTTGAGCTCTCTTCTTATATTAAATGAATTAATTATCAAACCAATAAAAACTGAAAAAAAAACGTCGAACAAGGAGTCTGAAATTATTTAATTTCTCAATCAACTGATTATTGCAGAGAAAAAACTGTAGGTGTTAGAAGAAGGCTAAAATGATACATGCTAGAATACGAAGAATACATACACACTGTAAAATATAAACAGAAAATACTATTTTTTGGATTTTAAAAACCACTTTTTGATCGAGTTAAAAACCGAATTGAACAAAAATTGAATTAGTAAAGCAAGTTTATTCCATTATCTAGCATTCGGCCTTTAGAAAAACTTCATATCCATCCTCCTGTACAGATTAGAAAACTTAGAAAAAATAGAGTTCAAAGACTCGAAATATTCAAATATTTGGGAAAAAATGCTATAGTATTCTTTAAATTGTACTGAAGGCGAAAAAGAAGACCTTTCCAGTAATTAAAACAAAAATACATACAAATATTCTAAAAAATTTGGACAAAATAGCCATATGCACTAATTTTTTGAAAAATAGTCCACCTATAGATCCTAAATTAGATCCTAAAACAAAAGTTAAGAAATGTGTACCCATTTTGTAATTGTGCCAATTTTTGAATTTGAGAAGCTCCCCAAAACACTGAGGTATAAATTTCCGAGGGCTATACTTTAAATTGTAAAATATACAAAGGGTTAATTTAAAGGGCTATTTTCTAAATTGTGAACAAATGTTTGCTGAAATTCAAAGATTTAACATCAAAACTAAACAGGTTCTTAACCACACGAAATTGGTCACCTGGTTCGGCACAGGAACTGTTTTTTATTAACTAACAGTAAAAACGAACCAAAAAGCAAAAATTTGGCAAACCGCTAAAATTGGATTAGTGTGTGTAGAGTTTACAAAAACAAAAAAGACCTCACGTTGAGATGAAGAGCTAAAATCAAAAATTGTCAAAAAGACGTCACCATTTACACTGCTTTTTCAGAAAAACATTAGATTTAAAATCCAAAAACGAAAAGAAAATTAATCAGAAAACTACAAAAATCAACTAAGACTTTGAAAAGTCTGTGCTCATTTTATACTTGTAACGCTTCATTGTGCTCTTACAAGCGTTGTGGTATCAATTTCAGAGCGTTACATTTTAATGCAGCATCGATCAAAAAATATATTTTTACAAAAATTCAAATTACAATAAAAAAATTGAATACAATTGGACAAAAAACGTCTACAAGCGGGTATCTATATGAGTCATTCTCTTAAAAACATTTTTCAAAGTCAAAAATCGTTCCAGTAAAGCAAGAAGAAATTTTTCTTGGCGTAGCGAAAATCTCTCAATAACTGAAATTTGTTACACCTCAGATTCTTGCACTCTCAAAAACAGTGGTATGAAAAAAAAACACTATTTTAACTCCACTCTTCATTTTTGTTCAGGAACCAAACCGCATTTTTTCATGAAATTCTTTTCCTGCTTCCAGATTTAGTCCAATAAATATGATTTAAAAAGACACTTCTTCAATACTCCTCTACAAGTTTTAAAAAAGACAGCGCCCCAATTAAATTCAAATTCTTTGAGTTGCTAAAATTCTACAAAAATTAAAAAATAAAGTGCCCTAATACAATTCAAATTATTTGAATTGTGAAAAAATTGACCCACCGAGGAAAAAGATCCCATAATAACAAGCCCATCATAGACGGCTGGCCTATATTACTTTTTTTAAATAAACCCAGTTTAAAAACAAACTAACGCTCCGAAGAGTTCGTAAGGCTGATAACAACTATACAATATAAGCGGCAAAAAGTATTTGATTTCATAAACAGAATCAAATTCTTGTTTTGCACTAATTGCATTTTTGTCGACAAGTAATATGAAATATTCCGTCTGCTAGCACTCTTTTGATTGACGGAAATCCCTAGAGGAATCTTCA
>NW_027452865.1:0-60000 GCF_964194025.1 Convolutriloba macropyga
AGTTCAAATTGTTCTGACTACTTCCCTGCAATTAGATTTGGGGCAATTTTGACTGAGTTCACTTGCTGGCGTTATTTTTGCCCGGTTTTTTCTTCGCTTGCCCGGTTTTTTTTATGTTACGTGGAAAGCAGTGACGAATGCTAGTTAATGCAATAGTTCAAAATTTGTTTATTAGATGGTTATTCTAGTATTTAGGCTTTTAATAAGAGAAATAATTTTTTTAAAAGCAGCTGTATTGAGCTGACCAAAATCATTTTGTTTTTTTTCAAAAAAAGACAATGAGTCAAATAATATTCCCGAAAATTTTGTAAGCTGTGAAAAATATGCGTGAAAATAATGAACAACGATATTCTTAGTATAATTTCTTTTCAGAAAATCTTAGTATACAAACCTGACGTTTTTGTTGACCGAGTAAAATTTGCCCTTTCAAGCAAACAAGGGGGCTCGGTAATGTGCGATCGCACATAAGGTTCCGACCCCGCTCAACCGCAATTCTGGCATAATTGTCTACCAAAAGAGGAACAGATAGAAAAACATAAAAATCAAGTAGTTTTGAAAAAAACTGCATGAACGAAAAGATAGCCTCCAGAGCAAATAACTAAGGGGAGTAAAAAAAGTTATGCATTAGATTGATGAGATATGCCGATATTAACAAAGCGAGCGAAGACGAACGGCAAAATCAAACAACAACAACAAACTTTAATTACATCAAAAAAAATTATGTCCGTTTTAAAAAACAAAACTTAATAACAAAGTCAATATAGCGTCAGATAAAACTGAAACTAAACCAAAATAACTTGTTATTTACCAGGAAAAAATGGTTATTCACCAGTTCATAAGATGGCTTGGTAACAATCAGACAAAAGGAACAGAAACTTCAAAGTTAGAAATTTCGCTGAATTTTTTTAAAACAATTAAATTCAAAGTAATGAAAACCATTAGAAACCAATTAAAATATCCCGTAGATTTACAAATACCAATGCTTCTATAGAAGGGAATTAAGAACTGTCGGTATTCAAATTTATATGCAGTTACAAAAAGAACAACAAATAAACAACAAACAAAAAAATCAATTAATACTTGCCAGAAAATACTTCCGAAGCCGTAAATCTATACCTTGGCCCTCAAAATATGTTCGATTGCACTTTCGTCGAACACCGATAACGTATTATGTGACCGCGCATTAATGAAACTAGGAGGTAACACTTAGACAAAAAAGAAAAAAATCAAAAATATGTAAAACTTATTTTTTTTCGAAAAAAATTTATATCCAAAGACATGAAAACCATTAATTACCAAACAAAAAAAAATGAAGTCTCACGTCTTCAAAAAGAGCGTCAAATAAAACAAAAATCAAAAATTAAATAGCTTTTTTTTGTGAAAAACCCGTGTCGAAACCAGTAAAGTCTTAATGAATTTTTTAAAAACATTAGGTTTTGTGAAACCAATCCCTTTTGACACCTTCCCTTGACAAAAATAATGTCATCTTCAACCTTTAATTAACGACACAAGGCAACAAACAGACAAAAAAAGGAACAAAATTGCGAAGTTAGTGTTAGTTTTTTTTTCATTTTTGGTAAACAATTGTTTTCGAAGTCATGAAAGCCATCATCTATCTTCTAATATCAGAACATTGGCTCATCTACTCTTGCCAATCAATCCAGGTCATTGTACAGGAAATTAAATACGACCAAAAAGACAATGTAAAAACGACAGTTAAAGACAAAATTAAAAAATTCAATTAATTTCTTCGAGAAAGTATTGTCGAAATGGTAAAGAGCCACAATCTATATCTTTAATGATTTAAATATCATCAATTGTAAGTTATTTTGAATTTGAATAATGTGATGTATGAACTGCCAATAATGAGATAATTTGACAAACTAGAAAACATGAAAAATGGGCAAATACCTAAAAATTTTTAAAAAAATGTGAAACCTAGTAGTATCAAAGCCAGAAAACTGTAACTTAAGAAGTAAAACCGCAATAAAGACTGATTTTGAATTCAGCAGAAAGGAGAAAATCTGACTCTAAGCTACAAGTTGACCAAATTAAGAGAAAAAAGGAGGCAAATTTCAATAAGCCATTTTTTATTTAAAAATCAAATATTTTAAAGGTCAAAACGACCATAAGCTTTCAAGCAATCAACCACATAAATTGACTTAGAGCTTATTAGGAAGCCAATGGGATCTATCATTAGTGAGCTTTGATTTGAAATGTTCTGTTTTATAATGAGCTTTTAATATAAAAAAGATCGAAATCTTTATGAAAAAAAAACGACCGATGAGAATCCGAATTCTTTTGTGGGTTGTAACGGTCCAAGATTGGTACAAAACAATTCCTGCTAATACTGATTGTCGATAGCGAATATTTAATTTTTCATATGTCATAGATATAGATATTTTGTTGGTTAAAAAATCAAAAATAAATATGCGTTTTTGATAATCAACGAATAAAGTTAGCAAAAAACGCCAAAGTTTTAATTTCAGAGTACTCTCAACGGAAACTGAAGTAGAATTAGCCCCATTTTCAGTCTACAATGATTGTGTTAGTGGTGTTTGGGTGTGCACTTCCTACAAATTTAATCAGAGTGGACTAAAGAAAATTATTTCGTGCTGTTTTTGATGAAAAAGTCAGAATTTTGTGAACAAAAGTTGAATAAAATAGCCGACAAAATATTTTGTCTTTAAAAATAAAATCAACAACATTTTCTTGAAATTTTTTTTTAATATTCAGCAAAACTGGCGAAATTTTAGTCAAAAATTCCGAGAAAAGGTGAATAAAATCAACGGAATTCACTCTATTTTCTTGAAAGTTTAAACCTCGAAATTCAAAATAATCTTTTAAATTCCATATTCTACGCTGGACAAGCTTTCTAATGATACCAGTCTCAACTCTCTTCGATGAATATATCGATCGGCCAAAATTGACTGAACAAAAAAACCCATTTGAGTATATAGTTCCTGCCCCCTCAAGAGGGGTCGGAACAACAAGATTATTAAGTTAGGTTAGTTTGGAATTTTTACATCAAGTTAAGACGAGATGGCACACTGTTTCACTCTTTTTAAAAGAGAAGAATGATGAAAGTCATTTTAAATTGAAAAGCTGAATATAAATCATATTACATTGACGGCCGCAATAAAATTTGTGATTCGATGATGTTTGTAAATTTTGATCCTTGTGAAAACACAAATCAAGTTTATTTGTTTATATGAATAATCGAATCAGTTTTTGAGTTTCTTTCTAAAAAAACTGTTCGAAAACGAAAAAAAAATTACTTTGCTAAAGTAAATTGTCTTTAAAAACGAAAAGAGCTGGGTGTGATATAAAAGAGAAATTTTTTTCTTTTTGTTGCAGTCAAATGTGTTGCTGATGCATAAGACCATGATGACAAGGTATAATTTTTCTTTTACTTCATTGAAAAAGGGAAAAGCAATCATTTAAGCATTCACGCTTCAAGCTTAAGTAATCATTGTTAGATCATATATGATTTGCTGGCAATCACAAAAAGATGATATGCGACAAAAGAAGATCTTAGGTTACACTTAGCGTGCGAGACTCCTACAATTTTTTGAATTACCACTAGTACGACGTCTATGAGTGATGAAAACTGCATAAAATTTATGAATGGGCTCATCACTAGTGTGCAATGATTGTGCTAGAAGTCTTGTATGAAATCAAGTATGATCTTTCTTGAGTTCAAATAAATGTTAAGGCTGGATAGCACTTAGCAAGTGGATTATCTATAAGCTTAACTTAACGTAAAACGTTTATAGATGAATATTTCACAAGGGTTCCGTGGGCAAGCTATCTGAGCCGCAGTCACAGCCCCCAATTTCAATCATAGCTTCTTAAACTCTAGAATTACTTTAAAACGAAAAATTAAAAAAGAGTTTCTAACCTTTACAAGACTGGGTCTATCTGTTTTGTTTTGAGAGATGTTGAACAATATTTGCGTTTGGAAATTTTTTCAAATGAGAAATTTGTGCTCAGCCTTGTTTTATACTCTTGGTTTGATCACAAAATTCGTTAAACTCATTGTGATTGGCTGAATTTGGTACAAAAACAACAGAATGAACTGAAAAATTTTATTCATGAGTTGTTATCACATGCAGCTATCAATTTGATCATGTTAAGTATTTTTGAAAAGTAGTAAAAAGCTTCAGAAGATGACAAAAATGACAGGTTTGGTATTTGTCTGAGCTTAACTGTGCATACCTTTAAGGTATGTTCAATGCGTTAGAATGAACTTCTTTCACAGTCCACCAGATATCATCTAGTACACAGTTAGTTAAAATTTGCTACTAAAAATCTTATATCTTTAATTGATGTTGTTGAAAACTTTTGCCGCCAAAACTGTTCAGATCAACCAAGCTTTGTAAAACTAGCTGAAAAATACTCCAAAGTCACTCAGAATACACTCATAAATCAATTTTCTGTCGTCAAAATTGAGTTGTTCACGAACAAATTTTGTCCATGAACTGAATTATCTCCTCAAAAAACTCTTGGTTTCTGATATCATAGAAAAACACATATAATGTGAATCTTTTATTTTACCCAATGTTACCAAATCTAACCCCAGATTTCGAATATCTTACTTAAAATGACAAAACTTGTAGGGAAAATTGTAAAAAGTGTGCCAACAAAATGATTAAATCTCACGATTTAAAAAAAAATATTAAAAAAAAAGATTTAAAAAAAAAATTCCAAAAATAAAGATTCTAAAAAAAATTCCAAAAAAAGAGTTATCATTTAACAGATGAATTTCCGGCAAACCAAAAATTTTGAAAAAACACTAAGATTATGACACACTTAGAATATCTTATCACTGTTATACTAATTGAAAACATTTGAAACTATCCAAACGAAATATTACTTATATAGAAAATACAAATTGTGATTTAAGTACTAACCAGTCCCAATGGAACACAGCAATGAATAATTAAAATTTTCTTGGTGACATTTTTTCTTTTTCAAAACACTGTTCGCGCCCACTATCTTAAAATTAAAGTCCTCTCGAAATCGTGACCCATTCATTTGTGCATGTCTCTGTCCCTCATCTGTATTTTAATTTACTGGCTGGTACTTAGCTAGGCTTGACAAAACTTGACGTCTCTGATATGACATTAGCTACTATACCACTGTTTATGCTTTATTATTTACTGACTTATTTTATTTTTAAATGCTTTCTCGTCGAAAATATTTCCTTCTCTCACACTCTCCGTTAAAAATGTAATTATCTCGACAACTATTTTATACATCACAGCAACATGAACCAATTAATTCTGCTGAAACTAAAGCTAAAACAAAGACCTGGAACATTGGACCAAAGGCAAACTTTGCATAATTTTTCTTTAAAAATTGCCTCCAAATATCGTCCAAAGATGCAAAAAATGATAGCATTAAACTTTGATAAAGAAAAACTTGTAAACTCACACTTTGAATTCAAACAATCAAATGCGTAGCGTCACCGAATTGCCTTCTACTTCAGTCACCCAGTCGCTTCTGCAGATTTGAATATTCTATCTTAATAATTTATTTTCATATCTTAATTTTTCGTCGAGAAATTCAGGTAACATTACGTCGCCAATCCTACGTTTTGACAAGTGAGAAAGGCTGATAGATTTGCATTAATATTTTACTATTACCACGGAGTTTTTTAAACTAATATCCGCGATAAAGTAATTAATTTCTACGCTTTGAACATCCTTCTAATTTTCACAGTTTTTGCAATCTTGTCCGTCACTTAATGCTCTTATATCCAAAGTAGATAGACCTTGATAAATCCACGTGTTTTAACTTCGGTGCTGAAGATGAACAAAGTCATCTGAGAAATCGGACCTTTTTAAAAAGCATGTTAATCATGATGTTCGTTATATCAACAGGTAAGGAATGTTTTTCAAATTCATGATGCAATCCAATTGATGGGTTTAATAGAAAAGAAACAAGCCAAGCAGGACGAAGTTAATCAGTAACATGAACAGCTAAGACATAACATAGTTTTTTTGTTCTGGGCTTCTGAATCACTCCTGTATCAAATGAGGTAAATGTTGTCTATGAAAAATCACAGAGACAAATTAAAGTGCTTGCCAGTTGCAGCTACTCTGTTGGAGTTTAGACGACTGTTGCATCAAACTATAAATATTGAAAAGAGTGAATGACAGCATTTTTCTAAAGAAGGAACTCGGTTATATTAACAAACATTGATGAGCTAAGTGAAAAATCAACCCTGGAGTGGCGTTTGCGATGCACTTTTGATTTAGAAGGCAGGTAGTCTGATCAAAAAGGAGATTCAAGAAGACATCGTGCTTGACTATCATGTTCCTGATATTTGTGATAATAAGATGATTTTTGGAGAACAAATAGACATGTGTCTCGATGCACCGAAAATTGAGTTTACCTTAAAAATCAAACGAAACGGGTGGTTGATAGTTCACGCCAACTTTCAGGCTGTCCGAATCATTAGTATGGGAGTAGTTGTCATCTGGGACGGCTCTGCCATTTTGCCTTCACTGAGTTTAATAGGTACTGAAGAAGAATTTAATACGAACTAAAATACTGGATGCAATTTACGAACTACAGAGATCAAGGATACAAATTTCCAAGAGTAGAAAACAAACTACTCAGATGTGCATTTATCTTTGCAATTATATGATACTTCTATTTAATTTGCTAAGAGACAATTATATTTTATAGTTCTGCTCACCAAATGCTCACAGCCTAGTGATAAATTTTCTGTGAGTTCAATGTTACGGAGAGAATCCACACAGGATCATCAGTAAACAATCGATTTTCAAGTATGATTCATTGAGTTTGTTTAACTTGTCTGTTCTTTTTGCTTTTTTACTAAGACAAGTTTTCAAAATTGTGCTGTGATAGCATTCAATGATTTCAATTTTGTGATTTTAAAACCAATTCAATTTCACTTTTACTTAAGTCCAATAACTTTAGTATTTTGAAATTTTAAATATGATGCATCATTTCAACCTAATCGTAAAATTCGAATAAATTGTATCTTTTTTAAAACAATGTGAATCCATCGATTAGTTACCAACTTTGATTTGGGACTATCAAATGCCTTATTTGTTTGCACGTAGTCAATGGAAACTTTGGCAGCTTAAATTCCGCAGGTATGTTTTTGGTTTTTAGACTACAGGGTTCAATTTTATCATTTAAATTCATCAAACTCTATTAAGTATGGAATTCTTAGCGAAAGCGCTAAAACTGTCTGTTAGAAGTTAGCAATGAAATTGGCGCCATCTGTACGGAAGATTTTAGCATCTTAAGCTGTGCTCGAATTAATGAATTATTAACCCTCGCTCCAATTCCTCTGGGAGTCTGGAGTGCTTTTTGGGTAATTTGGTTACGCGCTGACAACAAATTTCTTCACTTTTCTATTTGTTGTCAATTATTAGCTAGCGCTGAGCTAGAGCAGATAGAAAACAATTAAAACTATTGGAAGACAATCAAATCAATTTCATATTCAGTGTGAAATTGTCATCTTCATCATCGTCATTCCAAAAAAAATATAAGAGCAAGACCAAATATTGCAAAGATGGAAGTGAGAAAAAAGTGGAGCACCAAGAAAATACAGGATTGATGATATTCTGAAGGAAAAAATTGATATAAATCCCTCAATGTGACGTAAGTGCACATGTTTAACAACATTTTTACACTTCTGTCCATCTACAATGAATACAGTTCTTTTTCAAGAATATTTTTTTGAAAAGTATCTTTTGTTGAAATTATCAGATCTTTCTTCAAACATGAGTAAACAGGCTGTCAAAAAGAACTATACTAATGTTTAATGTATTAAAATTAACTCACTAAGATGTGATTTCTTTTATCAATGACGTTAACTTTGGTTTGTCAGTGAACAGCCATTTGCAACAAGCGTGACGCTGGAGATCCATAAAATTACGTATAATGACTCACAAAGGAAATGGCTGGCCAAGTTCTGCAACCAACGGTTTTTCTATCTCAAGAACAACTCAAAATTCAAAAAAGAGCCTCAGCACTGTTGTGATCAGGGGCAGAAACCCTTGGCTAGGAGAGAGTCTGCATAAGATGACGCCAAATGTTATATCGAAAGAGCAGCTATCGACAATATTGAAAATAGCTTCCCAGATGACACCGCAAACAAAATCGTAAACAACGTCAGGAAGGCAACGCAGTCGCAAAAACAAATGGTCAATTAAGTTAGGCAGAAGTTTCTAATTTTGACATAGGCAGTGTACCTCTGACCTCATTGAGGGTACAAACCCCATTGACACAATCATCAGAGCGAGTGTCATTAACATGAGAAGCACAAAGCCAAGGAATATCACCCCCACAAGTCCAATAGAAATCGGCACCACAAATACCAACAACATCGAGAACAAAACAATGACAACCGAGAGTGAAAGAGATCGCACCCCAGACAAACAACATCACGTAAAAAGAGTACATCAAATCTTTTTCTCAGATGTCTGACATTGAAGGCCCCGAAAAGACTCTTAGTCCGTGGTCCATGAAAAACAGTAACGATATTGAAATTGGAGCCTTCCGCGAGCCTTAAATGGCCGGAGCAGCCTTGCGCCTGATTCTTGAGCACTTGAAAATGATTGAGCCGAGGTACAAGGTGGAGATTCATAAGAACCATTACTTCATTTGAAAGAATCTGGAGCCAGAAGTCTTCATAGTTAAAACAACACAGGATAGAGTAATCACAGCAAAAACTTACACAGAAAAAGTAACTCGAATTAACACTTTTCTCCGACGAGTAATAAGCAACGTAGATTGAAGTGGAGTCTGTTGATAATCAAAAGAGCAGGACTGCTAAGACAAACTAGTGGGCGATAAGGCGAGGGATTTTTACAGTGTTATTCACCACATTCAATTGCAGTTTTTCTCTTTCTTTTCAGCTGCAAGAAACTAGCAAAGAATCGACAATCAAAAAAAGTTATGTCAGAACTGAAATAAGGAAGTTCACGCTACGTCACCGACATCGATTTGACAACTTAGTAGCGACCTATACAATCCATCAATGCGAGCCTGTAAAAAAGCCATAGTACAGATTGGCTTGATAGACACGTCGTAAAATAAGCAGACTAATAACACAAGGCCGACCAAAAAATATCTTTTTAGTCTCCAGCAAAATCAAAAGTCAGTCTCCTCCGGACATTTTGAGAGAATTATTGCAGGGCCCATCTATTCTCGTATAAATAATGAAGGCTGAGGGGCAATACTCTTGAGAATTTCCTGTGAGTCAGTCACTAATTGGCACATTGATTTTTGCCATAGGTCAGTGTTGTCTATAATGCTGACAACAACGGAATTATATGTACTGCCGCTCTCTTTAATTGCACAGCGTAACATCCACTCCTGAAAGAGATCAAAGGGGAGCAAATGTGAGTGTAGCTCAACCTTCACCTTTTTAAATAGAAATGATGAAAATTAAATTTTCATTTTTTTTAGATGCGCCTTCTTCGGCTTGCAGGAGTTCGTCGCAACAAACTGCCAAAAAGTGGTCAAACAGAAAACGAAACTTTTTAAATTTGAAAACTGTATCAAGCGTTTTAGTGCAAATAGTCGGGCAATCAATGGTTTTTGGGATAAACTTCATCCACACTTGCGATATTTGTAGTTTACAAAAATAATATAACTTAATAATAACCAAATAATTTTTACTAAACTATTTTTTAAGATCTGCAAGCTTCCACATAAGGTAAAAATTATGCCAAATAGGTAAATTTTATTAGACGGAAAAGTGCACAACAGTGTGGAATAAAATTTGTTTCTATCACTTTGTAAATTTTTTAATTTTGGCAGAAGGTCCAGTGATTTTTTTGGAAACAGGTAGCAAATACCAACAACTTCCCTGGCACTGTTCACGGTGGCAGTATTGCCGGCGCTGCCGGCCACAAAACCTCTCACCCCTCATAGAATGAAATCCTGAAGGACAAGCTGGGCTCCATCAAAAGAACTGCGATTCAAGAACTCAACCAATGAGCCAACATCCAGCTAATATGCAGGGGGTCGCCGGATCAAATTCAGTACTATGTAAGCCTGCTTTTTTCAACAAAATATGAAGACATAAAACAAGCAATTGTTTACAACAAAAAGATTTTGAAGCAATTCAAATTTTGAATCGATTGAAAATCGTACAGACTGATTTTTACTGTGAAAGATATTTTGAAGCAATGGAAATAGTGATTCTGTGAGAAATAGTCTATGAAATTTTATTTTTTTCCCAGAGCACCAGAATAGCAGCTGATGATTATTTGAATGTGTCTACTTCAGAACAGTTGAAAAGTAATCTGGGCACAGACTTTGAAAATATGGCTGTTGGACCATGCAATGCTGATGAACGATCAAGATCCCACTGTTCAACCTGATTGATCTAACACATTTCATCATGTTGCCTTATATTTCCGAAGCTTTCATTAAACTCAATTTTCCTTCTTTCAATTTTCTTCAGTGAAAAACTAAATTGTTTTCTTTTCCACTAATTTTGCTAATTAATCTTTCGTTTAAATTGCTGTTTGAATTGACAAACAAATGAACAATAAATCATAAGAAACGTGTTCTTTCATATGTGTACTGAAGTAATGTTTATGTTGAATACTTAGCTTAACTAATCTAAGTATTCAAATTACATCATTCTAAAAATAGAATGATGCAATTAAGCTGAACCATTCATATTGCGTAAAATGTCCGTTCAGCCAAACGGACATTTTACCGTCCAGCCAGAAGGACGGGAATTATCCCGTTCTGACAACTATATATAGCAAAGTAAAAATCACAACTTTGAGAAATTAAGAATTAATAACTCAGAGAAACTGAGAATTTAATATCTCCAAATCGAGACAGTAATCTCAAAACGAAAGTATTTCCAAAGTGAAATTACTAAACCAATCTTCTCAACTATATCGAATAACGAATAGTTAGAGATAATTTTCAAGTCAGGACTTTATTCAAAAGGGAATAACAGGTTACTGATAACAATTCGAGTTATTAAAGTTTTTACTAACTTTCCCGACATTCTCCTCTTTCTAACTTTCATAACTTTATAACTTTTATATCTTTAAGTTTTAACTCTTATAACCTCATTACTTTAGCTGTAAATTTATCTATGTTAAACTTCTATAAAGATTATATAAAACTTAAAACTAGATCAATTAGCCAAATTTACTCACTTAGATCATTAAATACTTTTATGAGACTTATCAGGCTAAGAAAGATAGCATATACTAGGAGTAAGACCATCGAGTCAGAAGTTTGAACCTTTGCAACCCATACCCTCTAGTATATATGGATTGGAAGTTTTTGATAGTGAGCAATTTTTTTATACGTTTAATCGTATATGTTTTCTTTTTCTCACTGTTAATATACACATTTTTGATATAACAGGGGACCAGAGAATATATCAAAACTACAGTGGATCCAGAAAAGAAAAAAGGAGATAGTTTGCCGAAAACTAGAGCACAGAATTTGATATTAATCTGGCACAACTGAGCTAAAAAAAATCGCCATTTTTAATTAGCTCACATCTGACTGTTTTCAGTTGCTTTCAACGTGCCACTTCATCGTGTTGTTTTTGATCTACTGTCCCAAAAGATTTGCTTTCGATTTAATGTCTTCCGATTTAATGTCTTACTGTTCGGGCACCGTTTTCACAGTGTATAATAATCTAGTCACGAATATGTGAAGGGGTTGAAAATTAGTTGAAACGAATTTGTTTTATTTAAGGACTTGCAACAATTTTGGATTTATAAGTGTGTACCAATTATATCTTTTGAATTACTACATTGACAAGGATTCACATGTCAGTAGACAAGATCTTTATCTTGAATTTTTGTTTTTTACCAAATGGCTTTCAGCACTTTTCAAAGGTTTTTGATTTTTTAATACAATATGGTCCCCTTTCTTCAAACAAAAAACTTTTAAAAGCATTCTATGGAGCGGACTATTTAAGCTTGTGATCAAAAACCAGCGAAAACTTGCGTTGACGCCGTGATGTCAATTTTTGAAATGTCTGATCAAAAGTTGGTTTTAATTCAGACTGAAAAAAATTCTCACCGACATCTTCCAAATCAAGGAAAAATTTCATATTTTGAACTAAACAAGAGTATGGGAAGATGCGCAAGTCATTGTTTTCCGTCATCGTGTTCGATGGAAGTCAAGTGGAGCCCAGAAAAAAAGAGACTAATCGCTTAAAAAGATGAAAAATGCGAATATTCGACCAACAATCTTTCAACAATCTGCTACTTATTTTTCTACAACTATAATTTGAATTGAATGAAATTTGAACACAAAATTGAATGATAATTGAATGAAGCCCTTTCGTCGGCAAAAGCGTTAGTGTTATTACTTCCAAGGCAGAATGAGACCATGAAGAAAAAAGTTCAGTCAGAGTTTTCACTCAGGCAGAGTTTGGATCAGCGGTCATTGTTTGTTTCACAGTTAAAATTGAAGGAAATCAGGCAATCCAGCGAAAAAATAACGAACAACTCAGACAAAAAAAATAGACAATACCTCAAGACAGAAAATTTGCAGAATAAAATTAGCTTCAACGAAAATGTATTCAAGCCCATCGAAAGCTCCGAATCATCAAACATAGAATCAACTACAGCGTTCAAGGCACCGTACCTTTTTCCAGTAGTTCCGAAGATTTGAAACCTAAAATGGCCTTTCTCCTAATAGAAAATTTTACACAAAAAAACAGATGTCGTGATATGACCATGAAAATATATGTAAAAGAATAGAAACGTCTAAAAAAGAAATGAATAAATAGCCAAGGCTACTTCTGGCAAAGAAAAATAACTGCACATTTGTTTAAACTTAACCACATTTTGAGTTAAGGGTTTAAATACAGAAAATGAAAATTATTCACACGCTGTTTTTTAGCCAAAGCAATGTTACGATTACAAAAAAGTCAGATCCAATAAGTTTTTTTCTCAAATTAAAGCCGAGTGGAGAGTTTCAAGGATTGACATTGGTACCTTTTTGAATTGAAATTGAGAGAACCAGTGAAAAAGATTTGGCGGATTACTGCTTTGGTGGTCAAGAGAGAAAATTGGCTGAATTTTTTCTTCAAACTTTGTTAGACTGGACAAAAAAGACTTTACATCAGGGTCTTAGCAGTATTAACTAACCTTGTGAAAAAAGACTATCACAAGACGGTTTGAATAGGCATGCCAGAGCATCCAATGATTCCGACGTGATTTTGTTCCTTCTTTCAGCCCTCAAAAAATGGCATGGACGGTAAGAAAAAGCCCAGAAGACAACTTAGGCATTTTTCCCCTCAACTGAGCAAAAATGGCGTGCGTTGAAATTCTCAAAAACGCGCAGATATTCATGAGCACAGGTATTCGCTGAAACCTTCAAAATCTGGGACTCATTTCCTGGATAGCAAAAAGATATCACATTGTCGTGATAGTTTTTAAAACTACGGAAGATGACAAAAGCAACGACAATTATTTAACCTTCACGCAATGACAATTATTAATAAAATAAGCGTTCCAATTTAGATGATTCATCACAGTGAAAATAAATCTCAAATAACTTCATCGCAGAAGAGATGGATTTGATTTTTATTAGTTCGTTTAATCTCGGTTTCCCGGGACCCAAATATCAGCTAGTGAAAAGAAAATAGCACTGAGGGATTTTTATTTATAAATGATAAGAACAATTCTATCTATAAAAAGAAAAGGCACCAAGTGGATTTTATTAGCACCGAGAAACATTTATAGAAGCATTTAAATGGTTGAAATTATCTATGAAGAAAAACAGTACTGAGGGCTTCTTTCAACACAAAAAGAAGATAAATTTTACGCATAAGGTGAGAAGAGACTAAGGAATAATTATTAAAATAAAAAAAAGATTTCATTTAAAAATGAAGCATTGCTGAGAGATTTTTTCTTGAAATAATTATGACACCAACTTTATCTGCATAGTGAAACAAAACTGAGGAATTTGCTTTTAAAATAATCAAGAGGCTAATTTTATCTTTAAAAAAAACAGCACTGTGGTTGTTTATAAATATATTCATGAAAGCAATTTTTCATATAAAATGGAACAGCACTGAGGGTTTTTAATAAAATAATAAAAAAAATTATTTTCTCTAATTGGAACAACCTCAATGAATGATTTTTTTTTCATACAATCTGACGCTTATTACAAAAAAGTCTAATTTTTGATGCATCAATAAGTATTTGATGCCATTGAAGTGATTACCAAGGAGTCCAACTCTCTGTCAGATGAGATAAAGAAGCAAGTGTAGAGGTGTTTTAATTGCAGCTCTCGTTTTGTACGCTTTGACCGAAATAAGAAAATTGGGATAATTGAGAAAGCAGACAAGTTTCAGTCATTAATTTTAAAAAATTATAAAATTATCAATGGTGATTTATAAAATGAAAAAGCATTCTCAAAATTGCACACTTTACGGAGGATACGCCTGCTCACTAATTGCGGACATTGATGCCAAAACCTGAGTTTTAGAGATCAATGACGGAATTTTGCAAGGATTGTCCGAAATTTTTTTTGGCACTGTTGTCGAGAGTTAAGCATATTTCTTCTACGCGGTAAGTAGCGGAAAAAGATGAATCCTGTTCGCATACGCGGACAACGCTGAATTTTAGGATTGAAGAAGTAATGATGCATCTTGAACCTCAGACTTACGTAGGTTTTACAGAAAATTTGTCATCAGGCAACACACGCAGCAAATTGAATAACATATCTGGAAAAGCAAAACAACTCAAATAGAGGACAATTGAACCAGCAAATAAATTACCTGAAGGTAAATATGGCTGAAAGTTGCTCCACACAAATGTCAGCCACCTATAGGAAAGTTTTAATTGGTTGTCAGGACAGTTTGCCCAATTCAATTTTATCCAATGCCTTTTTACGTAACCTGCCATTTTACCAAATGCCGTTTCATCCAATGCCAACTTACCCCATTTAAATTATTGCTAAGTTTTCCAGAACGGCTTCAGCCGACTATATAATTAAGTGGCCCTGGGAACTTTATATGAAACTAAACCGAACATGGGCTTTTTTCACATAAATATTTTGAATATAATTGAACGATTGAGGGGAACAGTAATAATAATGAATTAATTTAAGTTGGATTTGATTTGAGTTGGGTTGCGCTTTTCATCATCAGTATGATTACAAAACTGATCAAAAATTATTAATACAAAATAAACATCTCCCAAAAACTGAATAAAAGCTTAGTACCCTTTTTACATTTGCAGTCGCCTTATGTTATTTTATGTTAACGGTGCTGTCAGTCGTCAGAGAACGGATATAAATAGAGAATCATGCGTAGCACCTAAAAAATGCGGAATATGCTGGTTTTTTCTAAACTTCTGAAATCCACATTGTTTAAATGAGGTGATTTTTTTTTCACTGCACAGTCTTTAAGTTATTCAAGACCCTCAATGATAGTACCACCCGAGGTGAGGTGGTTGATATATGTTTCGACGATTTGGTTTCTGAGGGGCAATCCCTCCTGCCAAAAGTTCGGATTAGTAAGAGAGCTTCAATTGAGCAGCATTGATTTGCTTTGTGACTGAAGTACTATCAACACCCAAATATTATGATTTTTACCATCAAAACCATCGCATGAAATCATTCAAATCAGAGTTGATAATAAGATTTATCTATTTGCTATTTGTTCAGTAACCTGAAAGAAAAATTAATTCGGTAACTAATAGAAATTTATAACAGTCTATAACAGAGTCATTAATTTTAAAAAAATTATAAAATTATCAATGGCTGTAAAACAAGAGTAATTGATAATAATGAAAAAGCATACTCAAAATTGCACACTACAATGAGGATACTTCTGCCCACAAATTGCGGACTTTGATGCCAAAAAAACCTGAGTTTTGGAGATCAGTGACGGAAAATTGCAAGGTTTTTCTGCAATTTTTGTTCACTGTTGTCCAGAGTGAAGCATATTTCTTCTACGCGGTAAGTAGCGAAAAAACTTCAATCATGTTCGCATACGCGGACAACAATGAATTTTAGGATTGATGACGTTATGATGCATCTTGAACCTCACGTAGGTTTTACAGAAACTGTGTCATCGGGGAACACACACAACAACATTTGCAACAAATTGAATAACATATCTGGAAAGGCAAAAAAATCCATCAGAGGACAATTGAACAAGCAGATAACTTATTTGAAAGTAAAAATGGCTGAAAGTTGCTCCACACAAGTGTCAGCCACCTATAGCAAAGTTTTAATTGGTTGTCTGGACAGTTTGCCCAATTGAATTTTATCCAAAGCCTTTTTACGTAACCTGCCATTTTACCAAATGCCGTTTCACCCAATGCCAACTTACCCCAATTACATTTTTGCTAAGTTTTCCAGAACGGCTTTAGCCGACTATATAATTAAGTGGCCCTGGGAATTTGATATGAAACTAAACCGAACATGGGATTATATTGTCCACATAAATATTTTAAATATAATTGAACGATTGAGGGGAACAGTAAAAATATTGAATTAAGTTAAGATGGATTTGATTTGAATTGAGCTTCACTTTTTATCATCAGTATGATTACAAATCTGATGAATAAATATTAATACAATATAAACATCCCCCAAAATCGGAATGAAAACTTAGTACCCTTTTTACATTTGCGGTCGCTATATGTTATTTTATGTTAACGGTGCTGTCAGTCGTTAGAAAACGGTGGCTTAATTAATCATGCATAGCAATTATAAAAAAGCGGAATATGTTGGTCTTTTTTCCAAACTTCTGAAATCCACATTGTTTAAATGAGATTATTATTTTTTTGTACTGAGTAGTACTTAAGTTGTTCAAGACTGCCAATGATAGCACCACCCGAGGTGAGGTGGTCGAAATATGATTCAACGATTTGGTTTCTGAGGGGTAATCCCTCCTGCCAAAAGTTCTGATTTGTAAGAGAGCTTCAATTGAGCAGCATTGATTTGCTTGGTGACTAAAGTACTTTCAACAACCGAATATTGTGATATTCACCATAATAGCCATCTCCAGAAATTGTTCGAATCAGAGTTGATAAAAAGATTTAATTATATGCTATCTGTTCAGTAATCTAAAAAAAATTGATTTTTAAACCTGTAACTAATGGAAATTTATAACAGTTTATAGCAGACTTATAACAGTAATGATAACAGTTAGAAAAATTTTATAACTATCTTTCGAGTGCTTTATTTGCATCATGATAACACTAATTCTAGCGATAATTATCCCTTGAATTGAGCAATCTAATCCACGATTAATTAAGAGCTTCAGCTATCAAATTAGAGGAACAAAAGTAAAGAGAATTTACAAGATTTTAAGAACTGGTCTTTGTTGAAATAACTCTTTTTCTGTATTCGAAACTGAGAGACATATAATTGGCAATCAGATTTCAATTATTTCAGAAAACAACAACTCGCCGTAGCTAATTGTAATTTTTTGACCAATTTTGATCCAAAGACCCGAAATTGATTTTCTCAATGTGAAATTTGTCAACGGTTACTTTCGTTAGCCTTCCCATCCTTTAAAAAGCCCTTCTATAGCAGAAAGATACTCATTTGAAAGTAACAAGTTGATGAAAATCAAAACCTTTCTCCAACTTTTTTTTGCTTGAACTCACTTTTTCTCTGGAGCCTAAACAAAAAGTTTCAAATCAACTATAGCATCAAAAACGTATTTGAGAAAATCGTGTCAAGAATGTGTGAGAAATGATCACTTTAAAGGTTCATTCCACAGTGAGTGTGAATAGGCTGGCAAAAACTAAGGGTGTCAAAAAGAACCTCCAGTGCCTTTCAGTTTTTGAAATACAATGATTTATACAATTTTTCTCTCTTGGAATAAGTTTTTCACTGACTTCAGTCTCATTAATTTTTAAACAGGTCTCAAATACCACACAAGAAAGCCATCACAAATTGTATAAGCAGGATTATTTGCCTAAAAGAGGTAAACATGATGATCTTACTTTTTGCGTTTTGCGAAAAAATAAAATTTGTCTGATTAAATGCGTAAATGGCGATAAAATGTTGACTAGTAGCTGTTTTGGAATGGTTTGTGATGTACAAAAAACCGCTCATGGCTTCTACCTATAAACAGAATTTTGCCATAATTAAAATCATGCCACATTTGGCCGTTTAGGCACGTTACGGCTTCCTGGAATATCTGAAACAAGACTAAAAGTAGTTGAAATCACTTGGATGTCATGTATACAAAAGAGGTTCCCAAGAGTGCTGATATATAACGAAGTTAACTCTCCGCCTACGTTCTAATCAGAGATGTGAGTTAATTTATCTTATTATGATTGGAGATATGCAGGCGTTCACTTTGCCGAGGAATTCAAACTTTTTTTCCAGATGAAAAATGCAAATGGTCATTTTTATCAGCCGTCTCATCTTGTAAAAAGTCGTTCTATAGTAGAAAAGCACTCCTACTGAATGAAACACATGGTTAAAAATCAACGAATTGCATCCAAAATGTTTTTGTCTGAAATCGATTTTTTTCTCGAGCCAAAATAAAAAGTTTCATATTAACTTTAGCTTCCATAAAGTTTTTGAAAGACTCATTTAAAGAAAAAGTAACAAATGAGCGTTTTAATAGTTCATTTTGTCCAAAATCAGTGTGAATAGGTTGTTATACAATATCAATGGCCGAAAAGTGCCTCGAGTGCTTTTCAGTTTTTGATATATAACGTTTTATACAATTGTTATCTCTTGGAACAGACTTTTCACTGATTTCAGTATCATTAAACACTAAACTCGGTTCAAATAACACATAAACCAGTTGGCAATTGTAATATAAGCAGAATAGTTTGGCTAGACGACGTGGAAAAGATGATCTTTCGTTTTGAGTAGCTATAAACAAATAAGTTTTTTCTGATTGAATGCTTAAAAGGCATTGATTGCCTCTGGAATCGTAGCTTCTCACAAGTTTTATGAAAAGTGCACTAACAGCCCATTTTTTAGAACATACCTAGAAGAAAAAAATGTGCAATTTTTAAACAACTGCCACTTATTGACCTCTTAAGCACTTTATTGCCTCCTGGAACATCTAAAGCAAGACTAAAAGTAGTTGAAACCAATTTGATATACAGTAGGTACACAAAGAATGTCCCCGACAGTGCTTATGTAAAGTGATGTCAACTCTCTGTCTACGTTCTGTTCAGAAATGACAGTTAACTTAGCATTATTGTGATTGGAGATATGTAGGTGTTAACTTTGTCCAAAAACTTAAACACTATTTCGTCATGGTGAAAATTGTAAATAGTGATTTCTGTCAGCCTTCCTATCGTGTAACAGTTGTTTTATGGCGGAAAAGCATTCCTAATGAAGGTAAACCATGGTTGAAAAACAAAAATCTGTGTCCAATTTTGTTTTGCCTGAACTCAATTTTTCTCTCGAGACTAAACAGAATGTTTCATATCAATTTTTCCATCCCAAATACATCTGAAAAACAAATTTCAAGAAAAGGAAATGAATAATTGTTTCAGTGGTTCATTTGTCCACGACTACTGTTAAAACGTTGGTAATTAGTCAAAACGAGCCTCCAGTGCTTTTCAGTTTTATACAATTTCATTCTCTTGGAATAGGCCCTTTCACAGACTTCAGTATCATTAAACACAAAATCGGGCTCAAAAAACAAACAAACCAAATGGCTGTAGTACGATAGGCAGGACTCTTAGGTTAGAGACCGTAAAAAAGATTGTCTTAGTTTTTGCGTCGCAATGAAATAATGTTTTTTTCTGATTAAATGCGTAAAAGGTATTGATAACCTGTTGAATAGTAGCTGTTTGTGAAAAGTGTCATGAAAAACTCACTAAGTGCTACTTCGTTTTAGATCATACCTATTACAAAACATGCAATATCTAAACAACTGCCACTTACTGACCGATTAAGCACTTTATGGTTTCCTGGAACATCTGAAGCAAGACTAAATTTAGGTGAATCCTTTTGACGTACGGTAGGAATACGAATAATGACACCTACTTATTTATAGTACACGTTACCTCTCAACCTACGTTCTGTTCAGAGGAGATATGAGTGATGTTGTCGTTATTATCATTGGAGATAAGTAGGAATTGATTTTGGTACAGAAACCCGAAAATTAGTTTTTAAATGTGAAAAATGTAAATGGTCGCTTTTGCCAGCCTTCCCAACCTGTAACAGTTTTTCTATAGTAGTAAAGCGTTCGTACTGAAGATAACACGTGGCTAAAAAGCAAAAATTTTGGACTAAAATTTTTTTTGGTAGAATTCAATTTGTCTCTACAGACTAAATAAAATGTTTCTTATCAGCTTTTGCATCCATAACGTATTGGAAAAATTAGTTTTGAAAAAGTAATAAATGATTCTTTAACGGCTCATTCGGTCCCTAACAGGATTGAATGATTCGGTAAGTACTAGAGCAGTTTAAAAAAGAGCCTCCAGTGCCTTTCAGTTTTTGACATTCGCGTATGAATTGATTCGTCTGGATTCTTCAGTGACACGGCCCCCTATATCACAGTCATCAGGCATTTATCGCATTAAAAAGTTTTATTCTCTCGGCCATTATAATTATAGTGCCGTATAAAACTTCGACTAATTTTACAATTTTTTGCCTAAGGGTTAGTAGGATAACCCTAAAACTCTAAAATTTTAGCTAGACTTCTTTTTCCTGAATTAAAAACATCCGTTTGATATTAACTTAACCAAATTTTTTTAGATCATAAAATATAGTTTTTGTTTTTCACTGCAAAGAACACCGCAATCTCCATGTTTCTATTCAAATTTCAGTGATAAAAACATTATCTGTATGAACTATGTACAGTATATAAATCACCACTTATAACAAAAAAGAAAAAAAAAACTCTGTTTTAGATTTTTTGGAGATCTCAGTTTAAATTTAATGATTTTACAAAATTAGATTGTCATCTATATATTACCAAAATCTACCATTGAATGATAATTCAGGAGTTTAAGTTTAATCTTGACGACCAAAAAAGTGTCTTCAGTTTGACAACCAGCGTTGACGTCTTTTGTTTCAGAAGTAGTTTTGAGCGCACAAACGTCTGTGCAATGATTTGGGTTTGTTCTGGGCCATATTTGCACAATTGTTTTGGGAAGAGTATGATAAGAGGTAATTTCGGTGTGGCAAAGTGTGATCGAAGACAAATTCAAGCGCACTCCGAGCGTACACGGTGTTTCGAGCGCCCTTCAGTCGGATCAAAGGACACTTTGGTCTGGGAAGATGCGATCAGAGGATACTTTCGTCAGACAAGGTCTCTGATCAGAGGTCAATTCCGGATGGCACCTCGACCTGGGCAGTTTGAACTTTCGACAAAGAAAACAATAAACACGAACTTTCAGAAAAGGCTTTTGAATGATTAAAAAAATTGATAATCGTCTTGAGACATCGTCAGCTTAGTAGTTTTGATTCCTCAAATGAAAGAAGATGAATATTGTTCGCCACAATTCACCGCGTATTTGACCTAATAAGAACAGAAGTTGCTTAAATTCCAATTTTGTAATTGCCGCTTCGCGGTATGGCTCATTGTCCAATAGAACCTCAATATAGACCAACTGCAGATAGATAAGACTCCTGATTTCTAAAAATCAGAAGACAAGAAAAACAAAGATTGCATTCAAAACTCGAGAGGAGGGTCTCTTCCAGACGAAATGTTGAATTAAAAATTCAATATTAACTCAAAACTGACAAGAAATAAACATTGATTTGAGCAGCTGTTAACGAAGCTCAATAAACCTTTTACCGAGAACAATGATCAAATTATAACCTCTAGGAAAAAGGGCAGTAGATGAACTGAATTGAATTTTAGCACTACATTGATTTTCTATTTACTGCACAAATAAAAAAACGACCTGTAACCCGAGCTTACGCTTCATTTTTTCCCACTTTTAAACAAAATTAAAATCCTAAAAAATTTAGCAATATTGATAACATGCTTGTAGTTCAAGATTAATTTTGAATCTGGTTTCACTTCTGCAGGAAGTTTTTTTTCATTAGAAACTCTCGGACTACATAATCGAACCTTCTGCTTATAATCTCCTCAACATGTGATACTAATTCTACATGAACTGTCTTTTGTTTCATTAAACGCCCAATTTTTGTCCGCATAAATCAAAAATTCTGTTTAGCTCTTTTAATCGAACCATAGGGGTTCAAATTTTGTAAGGTCATATTCCCGGACCGTTGCATCAGCTTTTTTTTGTTCCCTGAATCTAGATATGTACGCATATGTATTCATGATGACGAACCTCGTAACTAATACATCGTATAATATGTTTAGATATTTTCGGTAATTGTGTGTTTTTTTGTAAGTCAACTCTGATTTGACGGATTTATCTTTGACTGCAATTAAGCGCCCCGATTGTCACACTGTATGGATATTATCATCAGAATATCCATTACCGTATTTTATTTCATCTTCAGTTAATCATCCCATTTCAAAGGCAGATGCTTCATTCAGTTCTTCTTTCTGTTCCTCATACTTATTTTAAGTTAGTTTTGATGTCTGTTCAGATTCTAGAAACTGTCTGTTCATGTATGTAAACAAATTGCAAGTACTTCCTTATGTGTGATTAACCTGTCATATAATGATAAAATGTAACTTCCCGTTTAATCTTAATTTGTCTTATTTTAGTTTCGCTCTTCCATCTTGAACTGCTGCTAATCAGTTGTAATTAAGAGTTAGAAATCTCCTCTTGAAATAGCTATTTCAATTCAAGTTGAACCATTCGCATCGCGAATGCCTTATCTCGTAATCTAATATTTGAGTATTAGATTATAAACACTCAATTGCAGCGCAATTGACCCAATTCAAATTGGCCTAAAGCAATTTGCTATTCAATTGGTTTGTCGTTAACTAAACCAGTACAACACGGCGCAGTCAGCAGGTGACTTCAAAAAGACTCATCATATCGACGCTTTCTGGGAAAAGCCGACCGTCATCCCTCCACTTTCGTTGGACAAGTGGACACAACAATGGAAGTTAGCATTGTTGGCGAAAGAAGGGATTCAACTCGAAATTTTGATCAACGGATCACCATCAACAGTAACGTATCCACTAGAACAAACTGATGAAGAACCTGTGGAAAACCACACATAAGCAACCGAGAGACCGGAAAATCCGCAATCAGCAATTAAAGGTAAATTGGCAAAACCGGTGCAAAAAGATAGACGAAAGTGGTATCCTATGTGGGGATAAACCCTGGGAATTTTGCGAACAAAAAGCTATATCTTTACTCTACCTATGCATTGGAAAAGAAGGTGGTCGTATCTTTAAGAGTAAATACCCTCACCTTCAAATCGAAAAACAGCCCTTCAAGGACCTTTGGAAAGCAACGAACGACTCCTTCACCAAAATTCGTAAGTCAACTTACGATCGTTTGGTTTTCTTCTCTTTCAAACAACAAAAAGGTGAATCGGTTGAGAGTTTTTATGGACGCCTAATTGAGCAAGCAGAAAACTGTGGTTTGGGAGATGAAGAAACTACGCTACTTAGAGACGCATTCATACTCAATATGCACGATCATGATACCCAGATGGAATTGTTGAAAGAAAATATTTCACCGTCGAATGCTCTCGAGGTGGCAATACATATGGAAATGGAGCGCAAAACCAACATAAAATAAATGAAAACTCGAACATTGCTACGCAGTCGGTTAATGACATTAACAACTTTCCAGGACGCAATCGCAACGCGAACTACCAACAATCTCGTAAAGATTTCACTCGCTATCAAACTGTCCCCAAAATTATCAGTATACTAGCATTTGCACCAATTGTGGTCTACGCTGGAGATACAATCTTTGTCAAGTTTGCCCTGCAACTGAAAAAGTGTAATAACTGTGGTGTCACAGGAAATTTCGCAAGAAAAAGTAGAAAACCGAAAAGCAACAAGGCCAGACAACAAAACCTCCCCAAAAAAACCTGAATCATATTGATACTACTGTTGAAAAAGTGATGATGAAGAATCCGTCAACTACATCACAAGCTATCATTAACTCTATAACCAAGTCTTCAATTCCAATTACGATAGTACCTCTGATGACAACGTAGCTTCTATATCTCACAATTCAGCAAATCAACTTGAACCTCTCAATACAAAAAATAAATTTGGAAATGTCCAAGCAAGCGCAATGATTGATTCTGGTAGCGTAGTCAGCCTCATCGCAAAGGCCCTAGCAAACAGGATTCGTAGAACTTCACCATCAGCAAAAGGAGCCACTACAAAGCAGGATAAAATTTGAAAACTTTTTCAAATGAACCAATCAAAGTACTTGGAAAACTTATAACCACGGTAAAATATAAAGATTGGACTTGCAAACAGGCTACACTAACAAATGTGGAAGATGGATACAAACTAATCATTGGGAGGCACCTTTTCAATAGCCTTGGCCTGGCAGTGGTCCAACAACAGTCAAAAGTTGTAAATGTGTTAACAATATTGATAAATCTACATATAAAATTCAGGAGACAATCGCGTCTCAGTTTCCAAACCTAGTGACAAGAATTGGACTTACAAAAACTCATGTAGCGAAATCAAAGTTTCACCAAAAATTTACAGCAAAGCACCAAAAAGGTCGACTCGTTGCGATTAATTTACAACCTAGAGTCACAGTTGAATTGGATTGATTACAGAAAGAAGTTCATATTGAAAAGTTATCTAGTTGTTCAAACTAACAATTTTTTTCATCACCAATAGTAATCAGAGTAAAGAAAGATCAATCCATAAAGTTAACACTCGACTTTAAGTCCTAAATAAAGCACTCCACAAAAATAAATATCAAAAGTCTAACAATGAAATATTAATTGATTCAAATTCACAGCATCTCACAAACACTCAAATTGGTCAGCCAGCACATTTTTAAACGTTAGATCTTAAAAATGCTTCTAGCCAGTTACAATTACACAAAGACACCGCCAAACACTGTTTTTCAATACTATTTGTGGGGAATCAACTGGTACTTATAGATTTAAAATGGGATTCTACGGTCTCACTGACAAGCTAGCAGAATTCGAAAAAGCTATGGATTATACACTTGTAGGTCTTCAAAACACTTATAGTTTCCTTGATGACATAATCATTGTTTGCAAGGGATTTGCATCTGATCATCTCAGTTACGATGCGAAATGTCTGAAAAAATTAGATGAAGAGAACTTAAGAAATAATTTTCAAAAAAGCCACTTTGCAAAAACAGAAGCTGAATGGCTTGGGTTCAAATTTACCCAAACCGGTATTCACATCCCGAAACTAAAACCGTTAAAACGTTTAAGATCCTTTCCTGGGTCAGAACACTACATCAGCAAATTCATACCACATTTAGCATAACTTTGCCATCCCTTTAGACCACTTCTTAAAAAATATGTTTAATTCGTCTTGACTGAGGAACACACAAAACATTTCAATATCATAAAAGATAAAATGAACGCAAGTACTGAAAATAGCCACTATAATCCTAACCTAGACGTTCGCTTGAAATGCTACGCTTCTCGCTCTGGATTGGGAGCTGCACCCGAACAAAATACCCCTGAGGGATGGAAAACCATAGCATTCGTGTCGCAGTTTCTAAATCCCACAGAAGAATGCTACAGCGTTAACAAGTTGGAGTTACTTGGAATAGAATACTTCAAGAACTATCTGTACCGGACGGATTTTACAGTAAAAACGGACAACCCCATAATACTATCAATATAAAAAGAACATCGATCAAACAAATCCTATAATAGCCGTCTTTCTAGATGGATAGACCGTTTACTTCCCTATAACTTTACAATTGAACATATGCCTGGTCAAAAATGGGCCTTGTAGATTATATATCTAGAACTCCTTTTGCTAAAGTGGAAAAATTTTCAACATATGATGAACATTTTGTAGTTGCAACAATTTCTATAATTCGAGATTCATTTAAACATCTCTTTCGAAATAAATTACGCACTGTATAGAAATTCAACAGCATATTAAAGTTCCATTCACCTTCAAATTCTCTAAATCGGGTTATTTACGCTGCAAATACTAATTTTAACAAGAAACCATTCACAGCTTAGCACTAAACCTGTTGCATTACAATATATAACAAAATAAATCTCTAGTACCACTTGCACCGCAATTAACAACTAAAAATAAAATTCCTAATCCTCATTCAAATATGTCAATCGCAACGCAAATGCCCTCTAAAATTTTAAAACTACAATTTACACTAAAAAAGCTACCACGTAATAAATCCCATTCCATCAACAAATTTGTGGCAAATGGGCTGCAAAAGTCAGACAATAAAGAATGTGAACAATCTGAACAATGAGACCCAATAAGCCCATTTCTGACATCAACTCAAGTAATCACCACAAATTCTTCAAATTAAGTTCAAAAGCACAAATTCCTGAGTATAAATACAACCAACTCAAAAATACCTTGCTTTTTGCCCAAAATAAATTCAGAATTCATTTGTCAAATATTCATTCCACAAATTCAATCTCCGAAATGCAACGAACCCGAGCAGAAAAAATCTACACTATTGAAGGCTGAAGTCACCTTTCCGGACAATTCTCCTTCAAATACGACATCCGCTACTAACATATCGTCAAACACAGAGACGACCCTCTCTACTAGTGCTGTGGAGATAGCAAAAGATATGAGATTCACGGACACACTCAACAAAATCTTTGGCAAAAAAGATGCTGGCAATTCTCACTGGAAAAGATGCCATATTGAAGGAGGTCAGTGATTGTGTTCTCCGCAATGATGAGGGCAGATTGAAAGAGATCAGCCCGTAAATCTACTCCTACTGGCGGGACCTAAGCGTGAAACATGCCTGTCTATGTATACACGAACGGATTGCGATCCCCAAAGCAATCAGACGCTGTGCTAGAAGACGTTCACTCTACTCATCTCGGCAGATTTGCAATGCTGCCTGTAGCACAGAACATTTGGTGGCCGTATATCCACCAAGATAAATTAGCCAAAGCAAGCGAGTGCAAAGCCTAGACGGCAATGGATAAGAATTTAAAGCCAGTGATTTCGCACAGCAAATAGTCACCTTTTTCAAAGTGTATTGAACCGAATGACGAAATTCAAATAGATTTTGGCGGACCTATTATTAATGAAAAAGGCATAGAACAGTATTTCATTTAAAGCGTAGATCGATACTCACAACAACCTACAGTAGAAATAGTAAATAATGTTTCTAGCATAAGCGTAATTAAAATTCTTAATAATAATATTTATAATCACAGAGTACCTAGAACAATTAGACTAGATCAAGCTAGATGCTTTACAAGAAAAAAATTTGAAAACAATATCACAGCAATATATGCACCTGCAAATGATCACAGAGCAATAGGATTGGTAGAAATTCTTACTCAAACTATCAAACGTCAATTGTTATGTATGAAAGCACACTTAAATAAAAAATTTAATCTCAATCAATCAATACATGCAATTATACAACGAATAAGAATATCTAAACAAAAAACAATTGAAATCACACCATTTGAAGCACACTTTGTCAGACAATATAACACACAAACTTCAAATATCACTACAAAGTCAAACAATAAAAATATAAATTATAATAAAACAATTAAACAATATTTAGACGAACATACAATTCCGGGCAGACAAGCAATGGGTGAATACAGGCATGTGTTCAGACGTCGAAATTGAGAGGGTGATTTGTGCAGCAAATAATTGGGCCGACGAAAAAAAAAGAAAAGATGAAAGACGGTGAATCGCGCCTCATGTGGTAGAAAGCTATCTCAAGACCAATTCCGAGGAGTGAACGAAGCGTGCAAGTAAAGATAGCACGCAAGATACATGCCACGCAAAAACAGAAAAAGAAATTGGATGGGCTATTGGATGGGTCTTTGCGCCAGGGAGCACAGTCGGAAAAATTATCCCCTGACGAGTGTATTTACAAAACCCAATAGGCAGGAAGTTCGCGTTCGAAATTCCGATGCTGCAAAATTCAGAACCCGGAATGAAAGAAATACTGAATTATGACAAAATATTGAGAGAAGGCCCATAATGGTCCAAGAAAAAAATTTGGAACAGAAAATTGTCAATCACAGAAAAGATCTACTCAGGAAGGATCTAGGCAGCCAGAAGGTTAAACGTAACAAAAGGCAAACAGACGACAATAGTGTATTTTCATCTGGACGATCTTGTATATCGACTTCAAGTAATGTTGCCCGTGCCTTGAGAATGCGAATCCGAAAACGCAACCCTGAACATGACGATGCATTCTTAAATCGACCGGATCTAACACAAGTTGTTACAAAGCTCAAAAAAAGAAAGAAGTTGTCAAAATTTATGAGCATCATTAGAATATGATTTCATGACGTGGTGGACCGAACAATAGTAATTTTTACGGAGAACAATGATCAAATTATAACATCTACGAAAAAGGGCAGCAGATGACCTGAATTATATTTTAGCACTGCATTGATTTTCTATTCACTGCACAAATAAAAATAACGACCTCTAACCCGAGCTTACGCGTCAATTTCCACCACTTTTAAATAAAATTAAAATCCTAAAAAAATAGCAATATTGTTAACATGCTTGTATTACAAGAAGAATTTTGAATGTGGTTTCACTTCTGAAGGAGGTTTTTTTTTCATTAGCAACTCTTGGACTACATAATCGAACCTTCTGCTTATAATCTCCTCAACATGTGATACTAATTCTACATGAACTGTCTCTTGTTTCAATAAACGCCCAATGTTTGTCCGCATAAATCAAAAATTCTGTTTAGCTCTTTAAATCGAACCATAGGGGTTCAAATTTTGTAAGGTCATATTCCCGGACCGTGGCTTCAGCTTTTTTTTGTTCCCTGAATCTAGATGTGTACGCATATGTATTCATGATGACGAACCTCGTAACTAATACATCGTATAATATGTTTAGATATTTTCGGTAATTGTGTGTTTTTTTGTAAGTCAACTCTGATTTGACGGATTTATTTTTTACTGCAATTAAGCGCCCCGATTGTCACACTGTATGGATATTATCATCAGAATATCCATTACAGTATTTTAGTTCATCTTCAGTTAATCATCCCATTTCAAAGGCGGATGCTTCATTTAGTTCTTCTTTCAGTTCCTCATACTTATTTTTAATTAGTTTTGATGTCTGTTCAGATTCTAGACAGGAAACTGTCTGTTCATTCATGTAAACAAATTTCAAGTAATTCCTTATGTGTGATTAACCTGTGATATAATGATAAAATGTAACTTCTCCTTGAATCTTAATTTGCTTAGATAATAAGCACCCAATTGCAGCGCAATTGACCCAATTCAAATTGGCCTAAAGCAATTTGCTATTCAATTGGTTTGTCGTTAACTAATTGAGTACAACACTGATTTTGAAATTTTGCAGGCTTGTATTAAACATGCTTCCTGAGCGTTGCTTTCTAGAACTCGGCTTCGTGCCTCATTTCTGCTGTGTCCATGTTAAGTTCCATTTCTTCGTTGCCTCTCCATACTGCTTAGTGTTCTTCCATTGGGAGTTCAATGGGCATTTCTATACTTTCTACTAATTTGTTTTTCGCCAAATTTTTCAACCAATATCAATATATTCATGAAAGGTAATTAAGTTGCTGTTGTGTTAGCGTTTCTAACAAAGTGTGCTTCGAATTGTGAAAGATTGTGCCGCTTTCATATTAATTGAATTTCAAATTTTATGTGCTTCTCCACTGCTGGCAAGGCTTTGTTTGATCGTTTCGATTAAACCGTCCTCTAAACGGATTGCTCGATTATCGATAGAAGAGCAGAATTGACGACTTCTATACTAATTTTTAAACCGTTTTCCTGTAAGAGAAAGAACTTGGTGTAATCTAAATGAGCTAGGTACAACAGAAAACTAATTTATTTTTCTGCGTTTTCCAACATAGTGCCACTATTTATCTAAGACTTCTCCAATATCTTCTCAAATAAAAGGACTCAAATTTGTCCACTTTTTTGTTACTCAATTGACATGAGCTGTTCGAATCTGAGGTTTGTATTCAGATTCAATATCAAATGAGAAATATCAAATGACACTGGGATTGACTCTCTATTGCAGCCCATCAATCTTGATGAATTAATTGATTTCACTGCTTAACAGTTCAATTTTCTTGGACTTCGAAAAGTGATGATTGAATAGTGTTGGGGTAAAAAAATACAGCTGGCAAGCAACAGCATTTCAGAATGCACATTGAGTTATATGAAGAATGTGAATAGCGAGTAGGAATTCTTATTCTATTTTAACAATGGATTTGAAGTAGGTCAATACTCACCCAACTGAAGTAATGTGTATATGGATGCCTCCGCAGCATAGAGCCGCGATACGGCACCCCTATACACATTACTCTAATTCCCTCTATATATCCACTACTCTATTTTCACTTCTTTTAAATTTAAAATCCATCATTTCTTGTCTCACTTAGCGTAGTGGTTAAATTATCGAGTCTAGTTAAGTTGCTTTAGCAAACGGAAGGTTTGGGGTTCCCTCCTCACTACCTCCAGTGAACGTCTCCCGATTTGATGAATTGCTATAAAACTAAGTGAGGCATATTTACTTACACCCCCATATGTAGCATTTTTATAATCTTCCAAAATAATTTGGTTTTTAATAGTAGCTTTAGTTATACCTTTTAACTTTTTCTCATCTTCTCTTTTAACTGTATTATAACAATATGCTTTAGCTTTAAGGAAGCAGGCTTGTATAATAGTATCATTAGGCAATTCATCCTTCATCTTACCTAACTCATTATTATGTAAAATATCTTTTATCTTATTCATTTCAGTTTCTATATTACTATCTATGATAACTCTCTTCTTAATTTGCTTCTACCTTTTCTATCTTTTTAGAAGCGGCTGTGTAGGTGCTAGTGCCAAGTGCTATATTGTATGAAGACGAGTTATCGTTGCAATATCCTTTCTAATAAAGGCTTTTAATTGCAAGTTTTTGCTAAGTGCTATTCGGAGCGCGGGTTCGGTAAAAACGCTCTTTTTCTGCTACAAGTTTTCAATTCAAGTAATTTAGTAAGCAACTGAACTGTACTGAGCAGAATCGTCTGTCTGAATTTCATGATAATAAATGCGTGCTGTATGAATTTACGAAAGTCTTTTTCAACCAATCAAAATTTAGCATCGTCATATTACGGCTCTTCAGAAAAAGCGGAGGCGATGGGTTTCGAACCTTTAATCTTATGATTATAAACAGGGTTGTCTAGTGTGCTGTGTCAAGTGGGTCTTGAGTAGTGGTATTGTCATAGTCAAGGAATTTACTGGGTGAATTAAGTATAAATGAAAAGCAACATCAATAGTGGTTTGTTCTAAGTTTTTATTGAGTATTCCAGATCAAAATGCTGAAAGTTTACTTTGTGTTTGCTCTTATTTGGCCTCTTGTTTTCTCATCTGATGTATGCGAAGAAATTGAGCTGGGGAATGCGACTGATGTATGTTGTGAAAAGAGTACTGCATTCCGCGTTGGCCAAGTGGATGTGAGTTTCGTGCCATATCGGAGCCATATTTGTCCAGTTGGTGATGGAGGGATTGGTGATTTGTGTCCTCGATTCTTGCCAAGTCTTTCAATGATGTTCGTGTTGGTCGTGGCAGGCGTAGTACTCATGCAGTAGAAAAATAAAATCGTGCAGTTTTGTAGAAAAATAAATTCGTGCAGTAAAAAAAATAACTAGATGAATTGATTTGTTGCTCGTGTCAGGTTCATCCTGAAGGCGCGTGTTCGTCCCCTGCAAACTTCTTGAAGTTTTTGTCCGTCCTCGCTCCTCTTGAGGACGAACACGCGCCGTGTAATTAGGTCCAGGTTGTGCGGTTGCCCTGGCCAGATGTATTCCACGATAAAGTAGCTGCAATAGATCGGGTTGTCCGATGCTACAATTTTCGTTAGCAGTGCCATTCTGTTATTCAAATTAAATGGAAGAGGGGGATCGGCTGCGAATAGAACAGGCATGACTGATTTTAAAATTGATTTTTTGGGAAGTGCGTTTTGTGACTTTGACTGATGTGGATCAACAGAGATTTATGCGAGTTATTAGGTGTAGTTGATTGGTTCCTCTTCTGGGTTCATTTGCACTTTTCCCAGGAAGATTAATGTAGTAGTGATCTGTCACGTGTGGCAGTTTCATTTGCTCCGCGTTGTGAGGGGAGTAAAGTAATGAAGTAAATCCCTCGGGATGGCAGTAAATGACAGTCACTAATGGAGTTTTCGCAAGTAATTCCCTCGGTATGGCAGTAATTGACAGTCACTAATGGAAGTTTTGGTGGAAAGTAAATTGAGAACAGTGTGATTGACTGCTCTATTGATAAAGTTTTTCACAATACTTTTTACTGCGAAGAGGTCAAACTTTAATAGCGGCGTTATTCATCGACTGTTGGATATTTTATCGAAGCTTTGCAAAAAACGATTAATTGTAATAACGAAGAGACGGGATATTCTATTTTATCAAAGTATGGACACTAAAAGGTTCGTTAATTACTTATAACAATTTAGGATTTCATAAGCTAGCATTAATATTTTTTTTTTAATTTTAAACAGAATTATCGTGTTTAGAACGACACGAGGCAGACAAGATTTGCTAATCGAAATGAACGAGTTCAAACATCAGTACTACGATCGGAAAAAATTAATAAGTCTCGGATGGAAAGAAGTGGAAACAGTCGATGGGCGGGGTATAAATAGTTGGAACTCCTTAAAGAATAAGTTAACTATAGAAGGTAGAGGGGAACTGGTTGGAGAGAATGGTTGGCCAAAGGTACCATTGGCAATAAATAATGAAGAAATTGTGGGATTACAAGAAGGTTTAGTAGAAGGGTTCCGGGGCTGTAGAGATCAGGGCGATGTGTATAATTATGTTAGTGAATTAAAGTTGGAGAGTGGTGATAGCAGGTTGTATCAAGAAGTTGGGTCGTATGCTGGTTTGTGTAATTCAATAGGTTGGACGTTTTGTGTGGATGGTTTGATGAGTGGTGTTTTGCCTGATGGTTTTACTGGTGTAAGGAGAGATGCCATTGTACAATGGAATGAGTGGTGGACGGCGGCACATGTTGAGATTGGGGGTAATGATAGTGTTTCGAAAACGCCGTGTGGTGAGAAATTGTTTCTGATTTGTGGAAGTTATCAGACATCAAGGGATTTCAATAATATTATGGGTACTCCGCAATATTTTATGGATTTAATTAAGAGGGGTCCTTCTGCAAGTGGTTTGGGAAAGGATGTTTGGTTTTTCATTCCGACGAAAGATAATGTGTTGTGCCAGCCTTCGTTGTGTGCGCATGCTGTTTTAACTTTTACAAAAAGTTTGTCGTTAGTGACGGGCTGGGAGGCGCGTGATCAGTCGAATCAAGTTGTTGTTGATCGGACTTTGGGATCGTTTGCTTATGGTGTGCGTAAAGGTGCGGTAAAAAGAATTGTAATATCAAATAAAAAAAAGGCAGTGTTAAACTGGGCGAAAGAAAGAGAAGTATCAACTGGTGGTTCTAGTGATGTGACTGAGCATGTGCAAAGTTTCGCTAATAGTGGTCTAATTTTAAAAACAAATAACAAACGAGGTAATCGAAGAAAATGGGGTGGGAAACGGGAAACGAAAACGCAATCGAACGAGAACGAGAATATTGTGTATTCGTTTCTTCCTCCAAAGGATTCTTCAATGGAATAAGTGAGTTGTTCAACTTTAATTTACATTTTTTTAGGGTTGGAACTATACTGACAGGTTTTTTTTTACTTTTTTCTGAGATTTTATTATTTCAAGCCCGTGCCCTTTCAACGTATTTTGAAAGGATTATTTTTTGTTGATACTGGGCAATCGGTAAGGGTCCTGTCTGTGTTTGTTTGGTGTTGTTTTGAAAAAAAAATGATGTTTCGTGAGTTTTTTGGGTCGCTATTTTGCACAGTCGTATGTAGTGTAAGCAATTAAAATTTTGACTTTCAATCGCGTGCCCTTCGAAGTGATAACAAGGTGGGATGTTAATTTTTGTTGATAATGGTTGGGAATAGATTGGTTAATAATAGTTTGCTATGTTAGGGGTGCTTGCTCATTGTGCTCACGAGTTATGACTCACAAGTAATTTTTTTTTTGGTCAGAAGTAAAAAAAATAAATTGGTAAGAAATTAAAAATAAGAAGAGGAGGCGTTACATTTGAATAATTTGCGGTGTTTATAAAATAAGTACTACATTAAATTAATTGCGACTCATGAGAGAAAAGATTTAAAAAAATATTTCGAATAATAAAAAGAAATTAAAGAAATTTATGCAAGTCTAAGTGAATACACGGATGCCAACAGGGTCAAACTCAATGGGGTCGTCATTGTCCATTTGAATAAAATCCCAGAAATGGTGGGTGAGTTGGGTACCTTGGGATGAAGTAATGAAGTGGTAAATGTAGGTGTAGTGTTCCCAGGTTGTGTAGAAAAAACATTTTTTCGTGAGAAGGCCTGTATGGGAGTGTGTCCAGATCACGATGGTTCCATTTCGTAATATGACATATTCATTGAAAAAACATTCCCTGTATTGGATTCCTACTTTCACGCAAACGTTGATGTTGTGGTTCGTGTGTAATTTTGGGGCGATGTCTTCTGGGCCGACGTAATTTCGGATTTGGTCCCAAATGCTTGTCATGATTTTTAAGAAAATTCAGAATTGCTAGGTTTTGAGATTTGGAAATATCAGGGAAAGAAAAGGTAAATATGGTTTAAAACAAAAGAAATTACAGGTCAAATTCGCCTTCTAAAAATTCTTCTTTGGTGTTTTGTAAGAAATTCAAAAAGGTAAGAAAATTTGGATGATCTGGTTCCAAAGTGATTTTTTTGTCTTGATTATTATCCAAGAAGTTAATCCAGAAGCATAAGGTGTTGCAGGGGAATATGAAGTATTCAGAAAAGACAGCAAGTTTAATATCAAAATCAGTAAGAAAGTAAGCATAGAGTGGAAATTGGGTTGGAATTGGAGTGATGTAAGGAATGGTGTCTTCTGATTGGTCAATTGTGGTGAAAGTTGGGGTTGGTGGATAAGACATAATATAGGATTTTTAATGGAATATAAATGCAAATATTTGAGGACATTTACATGGAGTCATCTGAGAATGGAATGGGTGATGGGGGAGAAATTGGAATATAGTTTAATTCAGTTGAATTGTGGTCTGATGTAGGGTCAGGGCTTTAGGGACTTTCAGAAATGGTTGGTTGCGATGGTTCTACTGCAACTGGTTCTCCTTCTGAGTTAAGATAGAAATTCACATTAATATAATTATTTCCCGATTGTATGCATTGTAGAATTGTTTGCCATACGGCTGATGTCTCATTCACTGTAAGGGGGATAAAAGAAATTGAATAAATATTGTTGACAATATTGTCCTGTTGCATGTTAATACTAATTATTGCTTCACGATCTGTAAAAAAGGCAATGCTGTATTCAGTAGTATAAGCTGGCTGGCCGTTGAATGTAGTGTTAATGCGCGGCTCAACTTTAATTCTGAAGTGATATACTGGATTCATTATAAAATATTTGAAATAGTGCAAAAGGTAAAATTTTAGTTGTAGGAAAATTGTTTAAGTTGTTTGAAATAAATTCCAAGTTTCTATCCGCAAAGAAATTGTAATAAGTTGAGAGAATGAACAGTTAGCAATGAAGAGTGCTGCTGGTAGTTAGCAGGCAGAAGGTAGTTTGAATGATTGATAGTGTTGCGGGGGAAGTGGGGGAAATTTGACATTTTGATTAATTGGGATTGTGGGGAATTATCCCTGGCTGGATTGATTAGTGTTCCATTATAGGCTGTCATTGTGATTGATGGACAGTTCGCCTTCCGGGTTAATGGATTTCCTTCTTTTTCTCGCTTTGACAGATAATTGATAAGTTTCCTTTAGGAGTTGCATCTTATTACTCCGTTGTTTAGTGCGTCAGTATAAATTCTTTTTAAAAATAAATTCTTCGCTGGATAAAAAGGTAGGGAGCAAATCCCCGCCTTTAACAATAGAGGTTTAAGGGGAATTGCTCTGTAATTTTTCCTTGTTGATTTTTCTCAAAGAATAATTGCAAGTAATGAAAATTTCGGTTTAATACTCGAGTAATATCAAAATTTTGAATTAAGTTTTCGCAAATATAATGGTAGGTACTTTCCAGATGGAGGATAGGTCTCTCTGGTTTATTTAGGGCTATTATAAATGTTGTTAATTAATAATTTTTTTAAAAAAATTTTTATTTTTAAGTTTTGTTTTCCTTGCTCACTGCTAACACAAAATTTTTCAATTTGCGGCAGAGTAGAAGTGAGTGTAATTGATAACTTTTAACAAGTGACTTAGTTCAGTGGTTAGTATCTCTGGCCGTTGAGCTGGGGTTCCGGGTTCGAATCCCGGCGGGTTCCCGGTGCTTCCATAATGTGGGAAAATCTGGGAAAGGGCAAAGGGGTGTAAGGGTAAGCTAGGGTAAGGGTAAGGGGGTAGAGAAGAGGGGAAGGGTAAAAAAATTTAACTTTTTTTTCCTTTTTTTTTATTTATAAGCTGTTTTTACGGACCACGCGGCCGTCCCACTTAGCGCAGTTGGTAGCGCGCTGCACTCTCATGCTGAAGTTGAGGGTTCGAGTCTCGGTCAGGTTTTTTTTTTAACGTTTCCTGTATTGATTGTTCTGAGAGTGTACGCTCCGTAATGGGATATCGGTGGGTGTTCCGGTATATGTGTATAGATGGGCTGACTCGGTGCGGCAGGCCTGTTGACATGATCAATTTTGATAGTTGGTTCCTCGTTACGTTTTAGTCTCCTGATGTAGTCTCTTAGGAATGTGTAAGGAGTGCGGGGTTTATTTATGTCTTCTTCGTTTTGGTTTTCGAACTCAGTTTTAATTTCGAGTGGTAGTACTAGTGAGCATTTGTGCAGGGGATGTTCTGGATGTTCTTGTAGGTATTCATAGTCATTTGATGCGACAACTTGTACTGGTTTTGTTTTTATTCGCCGTCCTTCGTGTGTTATTCGGAAAGGGAAACGTCGGTGAAGTTTTGCCCATTTGTGTAAAAGATGCGAATAAGTTAGATGTAGTAATACGCTAATCAAGAAGGATAAAAATCCGAAAAGAAGAGACATTTTCCATGGTATGTACTGTTCGAATCGGTGTTCGAGTTCGGGCTTGAATGCTCTTATTCTTTCTAAAATTGGTTCGGCCATTTGTTCTATTGATTTGCTGTTTGTTCGTCGTGTTTCCATTTGTTTAAACTCTGGTTGAATTTGCTGAAGAATTTGAATTTGTGCCTCAGATCTTGATGAGAAGTTTGGTAGTTCATCCAATGGGGGCAGTAGTTTGAAGAGTGTACTTATTGGATCTGGTAATTGAAAATCTAACCGTATTGCCAGTACTGTGTCACAAGCAGTGAGGTCTGAGCGAAGATGAACATTTGGTCCTCTAAGCTGTTTTCCACATCCCAGTGTGATGATACACACTCTGCACCCAGGATGCTCAATTCTTGCCAATGGATTGCTGCCATTACCAGCGCTTTCGATGAGTGTATAATCGTCTTTGGACGATTTTTTTAACCAACGACCGAAGCCGAGATTGCGTGCTTTTTCAGTCAACGGCAATTCTACTACATCCAGTTGACAGCGTTGCAATGCAAGTAGCTCGTCATCGTGGTAAAGTAAAGTAGCCATACAGGACTGATAAGTCTGTTCTGTTGGAATGGCTTTGGTGCATATTGCGTATTTTTGGGATCCGATACAATTTGCGAGCTCGTCTTCATCGATAAACGCTAGTTCTTCTCCGTCGTCTGAGACGGCCATGTATTTGGCTTCAAGTCGCCAAACTAAAGCTTTACCCGTATCCCCGTCCGGCATTGGGATCGGAATGGCATGCAATGCGTTCATAACTGTACTTTTTGAAGCCATTGGAATTGCAAGTGTAAGTATAAGACCTGCGTCAATTGCCTCGACTTGTGTGACTAATTTCGTTTCATAGTACGAGAGAATCTCTTGGATTGGTACGGCTAGAGATAATCGATCCTGTTGTCCATTTTGTTGCAAATGAACAATCGTAAGAATTTCATGCAACTGCTCCCTTGGGACTAATGACATTGGTAATAGTTGATTCATGAGAGGCGTCAAGGCATTCAGTATGTTGATTCGAAACGTATAAAGGGCCGATCGGTATGTTTTGATGTTAGCAAGTATTGCTTGAAAAATATTGCTAAGTACAAGACTATGTTGATTGATTTGTTCTCTTACGTATAAGTATTGGATGCAGTTTCTCATGTGGTGCACGTTTTGTCGTAACGCCTTGAATTGTCCTTCAGCAAGTTCTCAGTTCCTGTTTTGTGTCTCTATTATTTCGTTCTGGGCTTCTTTGATGGCTTTCAGTTCACCTGATACAACATAGAATTTTTCATTGTTTTGGATTGTTATTTGTTCGACATGATCGGTTAGATATTGAAGATAAGTCATTGCTTGTCTGATGTTTTTCAGGTTTCTAGCCACTATTTTGTCGCATCCTCCAAACACTGATTTGATGAAGCATAGTAATTTGTCGCCTGTTCCTATTCCAATTCCCAGCACTGCGGCTGCTGCTGCTGCGGCAGCCGCACCGCGGGGTTGTCTTTGCTGTGTTGTAGAAAATTGACTGTTTGCTCTTAGTAGTGTGTTCATTTCCAATTTGAGGTTTACAATGTCGTGTTGGGCCTGTTGGTTTTCTATCATTGTTTGTTGCGCTATCCAGTGGAGGCCTGCTGTCGAGTCAGTCATATTTGTGAAGTTCAATGGGCATCCATAATTTTCTGAAGTCCACATTTTGTCTATCTCTTTTGTCAGGTTGATCAGTTTGTCTTCCACTGTTTTGTTATATATTGGGTAGGGGACCAGGATTTCAGTTTTGACAAATTTTTCTGTCAATAAAATTTTCAGATGAAGGTTGAATAATACTCCATCTTTTGTTGCCACCGATGGTTGGTTCGTTTTCATCAAGGGTAAAAGTTGTAGTAAAAATAGTACGATATTGAGCATTTTGCTAACTAGGTTTGTTTGTGAAATTGAATTAGAGTCTTTATGCGACCGATTTTGAGGTACAAAATTTTGGAAAATGATTTGAGCTGTGTCTTTTTTCCTTTTAATTTAGGATTTTTTTTGGAGTGTTTTCATTGGTTGGTGAAGTATTTAATGTGTATGTATAATAGAGAATTGGTGCTCAATTCCTATTGGCTGTCATCTTCGAAGCCAAAAGTTTGGTGAAGGTTTCCGTTGATCTCCCGACGGTGAAGTGTTAGCGGAACAATTCTTCGTCTGTTTTGAAGCGTTGGGCCAAGGTCCGCTAGTTCTATGTTGGATACTCTTTGAGGAAGTGGTGAAGATGTTCTTGGGTTGTCGTGTTGAGCAATAGCACTATTGCTCTCGTTATTTTCAATTTGTGAAATGGTGCCTCCTATAAGGGAGTGCTCATTGTTCTCGTCGGATCTCGGTTGTTGGACATCATCGCTTGAGGTTGTATTGTTGTAAATATCGTTGATCGAGTTGGTCCGGTAAAAGGTTTTGCCTGTAGTGTCTAATTTTGGGGGCGTGTAGACGGGGCTATTAACGTCATCAAATAGATCGCCAAGATTTTCAGATGAATCGAACGTGAAGTCATTGAGACTCTGGTTTCGCGACTGTGAGCTTGTTGCTTGTGAGTCTGCAATGCTCTCATCGTGATCAGTTTCTGTTGTATCAATTGTCAGGTTAGGGTCTGGGATGTGGTCAAGTGGGAAGTAAGTTATTACTTTGACCTGTTCTTCCTTTGCTTTTTCTGATGGTTGCAAGAGGTTATATAGCGAGTTTTCTCGGGCCAATGCCAGATGATCATTTCTGCGAAGGTTGTATCGTCGATTTGAGCCAAAACGACTGTCGGACGGTAAGAAGTTTGAGTTGTTTGAGAAGACGTAGTCTCCTGTATCAATTGATTCTGGTGTTTGTTGCGTGTTTGCGCTTGGAACTGAGCCTTCCACGAAGAATGCATCTTGGTCAAACGTCGGTTCGTGTGTCATATCATGAAATTGTATTGGCGGGTCTTCAGAAGAAAAAGTAGCTGTTTGGATGCTTGAGTTGAAAGAAACTGACTGGACATCTGGTGTTGTTATGGGTAGCTGCATGTTGTCTTCGTTAATGTGGTGCCTGACTTGGTTGTCGAACAGCTGTGGTTCTCTCTTTTCTTCTGGTATGGTGGGATCTGCTTCAAAGTTTTCGGGGTCTACATGTTCGAGGTCTTCTATTTGATATTGAGGTTTCACAGGTCGAAGTCTCATTCGATGGATACATTGCGTGTAATTTGTGTTGGTTTTGCGTACAATGTAGTTTGCATTCGTGAGCAATTTTTCTACTCTGTATAATGGTATCCACCTGCTTTGCTGTTTATTCATCACTGCTACTTGTGTTGTGCTTTTTGGGTCAAGGATCAGGCAGTATGATTTGGGTTTTAGTGGTGTGGCGTTGGCTTTTCTGTCATAGTACTTTTTATATTTCAGATAAGACGAGATAAGTTTGTCTTTTACGCTGGAGAAAAGCTCCGTAGTTTTGTCTTGTAGCTCTTTAATGCAGTCGTATTTTGGGTGAGACTCCCATAATTTTGTCTTCTGAAATCTGAGGTCCAAAGGATTTATCGGTGTTCTGCCGTGAAAGACGTCAGATGGCGTGCACCCAAGAGCTGGTGCAAATGTTGTGTTGTGTATGCGTGGTTTCTTTCAAGTAAGCCAATGGTTTGCGCATGTTTCAGTGTGCAATGTTTGAGCTCTACCTCCAATAGGTTTGCTAGTTCGCTCATTAATTCGGATGTAAACGCAGTTCCAAGGTCACATATGATTCTTGAGGGAATGTAGGAGTGTCTCAGAAAAATTGAGACAAGGGCTCGTGCTACGATGTCTGCGTCGCCTTTCATAAGAGGTGTGGCGAAAAGGTACTTCGAGAACACGTCAATACCTGAGAGAATGTACGTGTAGGGAGAAGGGTGCATCTTTCCCACCAGATCTATTAGTAAAAGGTCTGCTGGGAAGTTTTGCAGAGACGAAAGTGGTTGTAATGGAGGTTTCAATGCAGATGTTGGTGCTGGTTTTGTTTGCAAGCATGTGAGACAGTTTCTGATATATTCTGTTAGGCGTTCAGTGAAGTTCGGGAAGTAAAATTGTTTTCTAAATTCTGCTATTGTCAGTGAGACTCCTTTGTGCCCACTCCAAACACTGTTATGAATTCTGTAGAGTACTTCCTTCTGTAAGTGCGACGGGACGCAATATTGTTTAATAAATTGGTTTCCAGTGTGGTTATAGAACTTGCGATGAAGGACGCCTTCTGTTATCGATAGTCTTGGGAACTGCTTGAGATACTTTTTTAGGTCATTGGATAGATATTGTCCTGTAGTCGGTGAACCTCTCTCAAACCAGAGCAGTACCCGTTTGATATCTTTGTCTTGTTGTTGTTCGGCACGCAGGTCTAAAGGTCCGTGCCCATGAGTGATGAATTCATCCAATGGGTTTTGTTCATGCATGGCGTTTATTTGTTGCCTTGCAGGTGCAAGAATTTGCAGTTGAACGTCAGCTCGAACATTCATAGGATCTTCTCTGCTGGTTTGTTTTCTCTCAAGTAAGTATGTTTTCATAATTTTGGGGGTATCGTCATTTTCTGAGCTGCTCAGATAACTGATTGAATTGTCAGGTGTATCTGCTGCTGTGTTGATTTCGATTTCGTGCATCGGTATGCGTGAGTTGATGCGTAGCTCGAGCTTCTCTTTCGGGTTTATGAGTATTCTCGAAAGATAGTCCGCTGCTAAATTGGCTTTTCCGGGTATGTGTCCCAGTATGATGTCGAAGCTGAGTACATGATCGAGAGCATTCCAAAGTGTTGGCGGTATGATTTTTGTTTGAAAGAACCTGGTTACTGATCTGTTGTCTGTCAAAATGAGAAATGGTTTTTTACATCCCCATATAATATTTGCCAAGGTATCTAGGGCAAAGTGAACTGCGAGGAATTCTTTCGCATATATCGAAAGTTTGAGTTGGTTTGGGTGGAAAATTCTAGATCCAAAACTGACGGGTGCATAAATTTTCAGTTCCTGATTGTCATCATTTGTTGTGTAGTCTTCTATCATTAGTACGTATCTGGCTGCGTAAAAGGATGCATCAGCCATTATTACATATTGCTGGTCAGCTTTGGGTAATCTGAGTGAAAGGTCACAGGCTGTTCTTAGATCATTTGTGAGCTTCTCCAGCATAACATGGTGTTCTTCTTCTATCACGAAATTGGTGTCTTTCTTAAGTAGACGATAGAACGGTAAAAGTTTTTCAGCAAGTTCAGGGATAAAGGCTTTGTAAAATTGAAAAAATCCGATCATTCGTTTGACTTGTTTTGGGTTTCGCGGCATTCTGAATGTTTTCAGAAAGGTTGTAATCTTCTGTGTAATTGGTGTGAGACCCTCAGATGTTATCGTATTACCAAGGAATTGTATTTCTCTGAGTCCAAATGCGCATTTGTCTGTTGCGAGTTTCATTCCTGATTCTCGGATGCATGTAAAGACTGCTCATGTAAAGTTTTTCCAACATGTCGTTTGTGTCATGTGCTCCGATGCCAATGTCGTCGACGTACTGAAAGCATTTATCCGCTGTTATCACGGGGTCCAGGTTTTGACGCATGAATGCGCTAAAGGCGCTGACACTTCTGCTTAGTCCTTGGGCTAGTCTTTGAAAAGCATATGTTCTCGATGCGAAGTTGAAGGCCAGTAACTGTACTGATTGTTCATCTGCCATTGGTACAGAGAAGTAGCCGTGGCTGCCATCCATCTTGCAAAAGAGTTTCTTGCCGGCTAAGTGGGTGCCCGCATCTGCTAGTGTAGCTATGGGGAAATTGTTATTGTTGTAGTCGTTTCTAATGAGATGGTTTATTTTTCTTAGATCTACTAATATTCTGAGCTTCCCGTTTGGCTTCCGTTTTGCAAATATTGGAGATGAGTAGCGGCTGAAGGGGAGCGTTGTTATGACTCCGTAGTACTGGAGAAGGGCTAGTTCAACAAGCAAATCGTCTTTGAGATGGATTGAAATTCTTTGAGTTTTTGAGTATACAGGTCTGTTTGTGTCTGGTGTCAATTTGACTGAGAATTTGTGAGTGTAGCCAATGTCAAGGCGGTGCCTTGTGAATATGTCACTGAATTCGACTAGAAGTTGTTCTGTTCTTTCTTTATCTTTGTCAGAGAGTACGCTGTCGCTCCATTTGAAAGCGTTAAGAAAAGTTTTCCTGTCTTCGTTTTTCGAGAGTGGTTGAATTGCTTCAAGATTTTTAAATTTAACAAGTTCGTCATATATGCGTTTTTCAACTTCACTCATCTTCGATGTGTCGGGATTGGTTTCTGGGGTCGGAAACCAGAAACCGTTTTCGTGTTTTATTGTTATATGATTTATTTCGCCTTCTGCTGTTCTCTCTATAGATTTTTCTATTTGCTTTATTGTTTTCTTTGAGTCGCTTGATGGGAGAAGTTTTGGCTCAAGTGGTATCAGGTAGCGTGCTTGCTCTGGTGTGATGATTTCGAATGTTGCTACTGGAGAGTCTTGTCTAATGTGCAGTGGAACTTCTGTTGTATTGATTGCAAGTAGGTTGGTAATTTTGTTTTTTGTAAGTTTGTCAAGCGTGCTTGTTAGACCAAGGCCCAGTTTTTCAAATTTGACAGTAGGCTCTACGAGTCCAAATTTTTCTTGTGCATCAGCTTCCTCCGATGGGATTAGTTCCAGAAATTTTGTTCCCCAGGTGATAGCGTATAGGTTGTTTTGGTTTTGAGCATGATTTTTTTTCGGCTGTTGAGACGTTTTTGTTTGTTGTTGCCTTTTATGTGCATTAGATTTAGCTGAAAAGTAAATTCTGGTGTTTGGAGTAGTCTGTTGTGGGCATCAATAATAATCTCATTTTTATCAAAGAAGGGAAAGCCAAGAAGGATAGCGGAAAGTGTTTCAAACACCATGAACTGTTCCTCAAATTGTAAATGGCCAATTTTGAATGTCAGTTGGACTGTAAGTAAAATGGGTGATTGGTGTAGGAAAGCTGTAGAAACGTTTATTTCAGGAGGATTTGTTTTTTCTGGTTTTTGGTAGAGGTTTCTGCTTATTTTATCAAAATGTTTCTTTGACATGGCGCTGCTGAATGCTCCAGTGTCTGCTACTGCTTTCATTATTAATGTTTCGAACTGCAGAGGTATTATGAATACATTTTCGCTATAGTTTGTCATGCTATCTGGTATATGTTTTAGAAAAACATGCAGGTTATTTAGTTTTTTGATTGCTGATTGAATGGCATGTTTCCATCGCGGTATGCTGGTTGACGTTCTGGACAATCTCGGGCAGTGTGCTCATTGCTAGCACATGTTCTGCAAAATGTTCTCATTGGTGTAGGAGATCTTTCAGTACGTCCATTACTTCGGTCGTTTCGTTGGAAGTTTGGCCTTCCTCTCGGGTAATTTCCTCGGGCTCTCTGAAAGCTTCCACGGTTACGTCCTCTGCTGTTGTAGTTGTTACTGTATCCTCGGCCATCTTGGTTTCCATTATACTGGTATGTTTGTCTGTTGTGGTTGTAGCCTCTGTAGTTATTTCCTCTTCTGTAGCTAGGGTACTGAGTACTCTCCACGCGCTGATGCGGTGGATGTGCTACTTGCATTGATGCTATGCCTGCGGCCATTGTGCTTTCTATGGCTTGGGCCACAGCAGGGTTTCCTGATGCGTTTAGTGCATTGAATGCCGTGGTGTATTGTGGTTCGGGGTTTATCTGATCAATTCTGACTCGTCGTTTGATGATAGCGCATAGTTCGTTTACAGTGATGTTGTCATTCTCTTTCAGCAACACTTTCTTGTACTTGAAGGGCATGCCTTGAATGAATTGTTCTCTTATTCGTCTTGTTCTTTCGTCAGTACGGTCTATGTGAGCTGCAGGATCGTCCACAATTGCGAGGTTGGCGAGGCATTGCAGATCTGTGAGGAAGTCATCTGGTTGTTCTTTCACTGGATCAAACTTTCTCGATTGCAGATCGAGTTCAAAGTTTCTTCTTTGGTCTGCTCCTGCATATCGGTTGCGTAGTTGTTCGAGCGAATCGTCCAGATCGTTTCTTGTGTTTTCGGCGAGTCGAAGGTAATAGTTGAGTGCATTACCGGCTAAGTGTAGGTGGAGATATCTTGCACGTTGGTGGTTCGCTTCAGGAATTCTAGATACAGCAATGCTTGCTCTCACTAGTCCTTCAAATTCAGGCCAGTTTTCGTTTGGTAGTCCTGAGAATCTTTTCAGATGTACGTGAGGCGGACTTGGATCTGCCATTTTCTTTTAGTCAGTTCGTTTTTGAAGTGTTTTTGTGGAAAGAGCAATTTGTGCGCTTCTCCAATTTAGCTGTGTCACAGAGTTTGCAGTTTAGGCTATTTGGTTGGTCTTTTTTGTTCCTCGCTGCAAGTTTTTGACTCCTTTTTCTGTCGATTGTTTTGTCGTTGAAGAATACGAACGGGTTTCTAGGATGATAGCCTTCCAATTGTGTTATAGAAGTACTGTTGTGGCTTGCGTTGTATTTTCTCTTTGCTAGCAAAACAAAGAGGTTGATGCTCAAATGATTTTGAATGGGTAAAGTTGGTTTGTGCTTGTGGTTTGGTTAATTTCTCGAATTCGGTAGTTTCGAAAGAAATTGTAAAGTTCTGAGTTTTTTGTAATACGGATCCGTTTGATATCGGTTTGATTGTCTTCTTGTGCGATAAAATAAAGGCTAATTCCGCTGTTTGTTTTTCTAATGATTCGAAGATTGTAAGTTTTTCCGTTAACGGCTAATTCCATGAGTTTCAAATTTTTCTTTCTTTTTAACAGAAGTAAGCGTTCAACATCTCTGTCGCCATATGATAACTCTCTTCTTAATTTGCTTCTACCTTTTCTATCTTTTTAGAAGCGGCTGTGTAGGTGCTAGTGCCAAGTGCTATATTGTATGAAGACGAGTTATCGTTGCAATATCCTTTCTAATAAAGGCTTTTAATTGCAAGTTTTTGCTAAGTGCTATTCGGAGCGCGGGTTCGGTAAAAACGCTCTTTTTCTGCTACAAGTTTTCAATTCAAGTAATTTAGTAAGCAACTGAACTGTACTGAGCAGAATCGTCTGTCTGAATTTCAAGATAATAAATGCGTGCTGTATGAATTTACAAAAGTCTTTTTCAACCAATCAAAATTTAGCATCGTCATACTATCTAAGGGAACATTTATGTTTATAAATATGCTATAAGTATATGTATAATGATAACTACAATCTAACTCTTTCTCAATGTAATCATATATAGCTTTATACATAAATAGTTTAGCTTTCTCTAAAATAACAAAACCAATATAATTAAACTTATCTAACTTAACATTACCTCTTGTTTTATGTACACCCACTAGATCATCATCAAACTCCACAACATATTTGAAACTATTTTTTTCTACTAATTTAATAGATCTGTCTACTTCATTAACTAACTCTACATCTTGTCTATTGTATACCTTTTCTTTTGTTTTCCCATAGAAGGCATTATTCATCAGTTTAAAGAATACATCTCCAAATTTATCACCCTTAGCTTTAGCTTCTTTTCTCTTCTGAAAATTAAACTCAATATAAAGCTTTAACCACTCACTCGTACTATACTCTAACTTTTGCTTAATTGTAATATCTTCCAACTTCAAACCACTAGCTAAATACCAGTCTAACATCTCTCCATCAACTACATAATCTACCTTATCTGTTAACTTTAACATTAAACTCTCATTTGGTTTGTATCCTTGCTTTTTATTTTCATTTTGATAGTCTGTAAACTGATCAATGTTAGCCTTTTGTCTTTTCTGGAAAGAATGGATATTTCATTGTCTTTTGTTTCAACTCTTCATTATACTTTACATCAATGGTGTAGATATAACTTTTTGTGGAGCAAGATTGTGTAAATTCATTGCCGTCACATACTTTGATCTAACTAGTAGGTAAAGCTTGAACCATTGCAGAAGCGTATAATGAGTTGAAGACTAAGTATTTTAGATGATTCTCTTTCCTTGTATACTCAGGATCTATCTGCAAAGCAGTTTCACTAATTTCTTTATTTTTACATTTTACATGACAATCACCAAATACAGAAGCTAACCCACCTCTCATACCATGTTGTATTGTATCATAAATATTAACTGTGTTTTCTTTATAATATTTAAGTCTAACATTAGTATATTTCGATCCACATAACCGAGTTAATCCAGGAGTAGAATATGTGTAACAGGGATCTATTTCATAGTTTTCTAAACACTCATCTCTTAAACTTCCAAATGCATCTACCGATAATAATACATCTCTTTTAAGATATAACATCATAAAGTTTTTTATTGATTTACATCCAGTATTATTCCATTAATCTTTTGCTTGCTTATATTCTTTATCTGTAATACCATTTTGTTTCAACTTAGAACAGAATGCTTCCTTAGGTGGTAATGTTTTTTCATGTAGCTAATCTATACTATCAAACCATTCATATGGGTATATACCTTTACGTCTCTCTAACCCAAATTTGTTTAATGTTACACACTCTTTAGCACTCAATGTTTTACTTATAGCATCTAAGCTAAGTGGATGGAAGAACCTAAACATATCTAATGCTTTTGCATAACCCATATCAATACTAATATAATTCTCATCAGTTTTAGTTAATACTTTAAGTTTAATCTTCTTTGCTAGTTTAGTTATAAATAAGTGATTATCATAATTAGTAGAATTAAATGCATATATTGGTACGAATGTATTCTTAGCTTGGAGGTTACATTTATTGCGAGCAGAACCTCTAAATTTACCATTCTGATGATCATGATCTCTAACAATGTCATTACCCAAGTTCTCCCGACAATAGAAACACTCAGTAGTAAGTGGAGTAATAGTGTCTTCATTAAGTGGAATATTAATTTCAAGTATATCTTTAAATAATTTATTATAATAATTTATTCTACTTATAAAACAATCAACTATATCTTCACCGGAATAACTTTCATACTTATCTTCTAATAAATTAGGATAGTCACTTTTTAAATATAAACCACAAGCAATAGGAAAGTGTTTTTTGTTTTTTATTATACATTCAAAATCATAATACATAGCAAATGGTACTCTGTTTTTATAATGGAACTTATCAAGCTTTAGATATTCATATTTATGGAATGTTCTTCTTCCCACATGTTTCTGTGTATTACATAAATTCAAATGTTTATTTAAAGCATCTTCTGTTCTAAATGATACACAACATTTTAGACATGGATAACATTTATGTTTAGATGATTTTCTTAATAAGAATGATACATCTTTACATAGGAAGTAATGATTATCCCAGTAAAATATATAACATCCTTTAGGATCATTATGATTGAATAATACAGGATTAATAGTTTTATTTTTATTTAGATTAAACAGGTTAAGTAATATTTTATCTCTATTCAGTTGTTTTCTTGTATTTTCTTTAAGTGATAAAAAACATATGGAGGTGGAAGCTTTGGCAATTTTATCTCATTATTATACTCTGGTTTATTATATTTACTAACTCTATTTTGATCACCTGATGCAGGATGTAGATAAGCAATTACACAACACAAAAAACATTTATTATCAGTATTATGTATATTAAGTATATATCTAGATATGAATGGTAACTCAGTATTAAAACCACCAGTAGGTATAATTATACATAGAAGTTATGTATATACATTGTTCTTTTTAACAAATCTTTGCATGCTCCAACCAGATTGATTCTTCTCTTGTTCTTGCATTCTAGTTTCTAGTTCACTATTTAACATATCCAAGTCATGAGGACCATTATATTGTCTAGTCATTAGTCTAAATGTGAATTCGTTTTCTTCTAACTTATCATCTGTAAGTTTTGTATACTTAACTACATCAAAGGTGTTAAACTTGATATGGGGATGTATATTATGCATTTCCTCTAATACTTTCAAGAATTTAATATCTTGGGAGTTAGTTTGAATGTGTAACATGCAAGTCTACTCTAAGTCAATATAGTGTGGATCAACGTTTAAAAACGAAGTTGTTTCTAGATAATGTTAAGGAAAAATATGAGGATATAACTGGAGATGATATTAATAATATAGCTAGGGAAGATAATGGTGAAACATGGTCAGAGACCCATAATAAATCTGTAGGTTATTGCAATATATGTAATACAAGATATAACACTAAAAATGAACACAATGAATCAGATGAAAATAAAGAAAATGTTAAACAGGAAAAACTTGTTGATAAGAAGTGGCGAGATAAAGTTTATGAGTTGGGATTAGATCATAATATGAAGTGTAATCAAATAATGATAACAAGTAGTAATTATGAATATCATCTCCAGTTATATCCTTATATTTTTCCTTAACATTATCTAGAAACAGCTTCGTTTTTAAATGTTGATCCACACTATATTGACTTAGAGTAGACTTGCATGTTACACATTCAAACTAACTCCCATTCTTTATTATTTCCCCATTAACCAATCCTACATTATTCCAATGTTTTATTGTTTCTATATGTTTATTATATTCAGTATTATTATCTAGATACATGTCACAACTATCACAATACTTTATTCCCTCTAGTTCAGGATAATGATTATCTAACTTTTGTTCTATATCTGCATAAGTAAATTTTATTCTATCCTCATTAGCACTCTCAATAATTTTATTTCTATTATATAATCGCTCATTCTTTTTAAGTTTAAGTGATTGATTATGTCTATAATAATTCTTTTGAGTTAACTCTTGATTGCAAGCTTCACATTTGAACTTATCTGTTTTAGGCTTTTGGACATAGACAAAATCATCAGATGAATCTGATTCTAAATCTGAATCTTTAGATTGATCTAAGTCTTTAGATTGATCTAAGTCTTTAGATCGATCTAAGTCTTTAGATTGATTTAGGTTTTTAGATTGATCTAAGTCTGGAAAGTATTTTGCTTCAGCCTTTCGCAATGAGTCACGCAAATCTTCTTCTCGTTGTTTTAATTTTGCGTCCTGTTTATCATATGATTCTTTTATCTCTTCATTTATTTGATTAAACCTTCTGTTTGATTCTAAAGTTTTTTTTAATTCTACCTATTTGTCTTTCTTTGTCTACTGGTTTGATTTCTTCCCTTGGTTTATTTTTATTTTTTAACATTTGGTCTGCCATGCTAGTAGAACTAGATTCGGTATTCGATTGCACTTGACCTCTTCCAAATTGAGCTTGCTCACTTTGCGATTGGACTTTTCTACTTCCAGATTGGACTTGTCCACTTCCAGACTGGACTTATTCACTCGTGGAATGAATGTAACCGGTATAAACTTGCTGATTCATTTTTATATTCCAAATTTTGAAATAATATTATTTATATATCTTTTCAGTACTATGAAAATGATTAGCACCAAATGTGATAAATGTAAAAATAAGGCTTGGTATTGGAGTTGCGATGAGTGTCAAAGTAAACCTTTCCAATGTTTTGTAATTGATAAGATTATAACATCATAACATAACATAATAATCCCAATTCAATATTTAGTATGCAGAATGTGTAAAGTAAATAAACACATCACTCAGTATAGATTTAAACATTTCTATTAGAGGTTATGCATATATCTCTATAGATGTAGGTTTCATCATACAAAAGAAAGATTCTTAGAACATGCAAAGAAATATAATATTGAAGTATAATAAGTTTTTCACCCAAATAAAATGTTGCTGATATTTCCGCTTATTATTATGTTGCAATTTATTATTATAAATGTTTATTGGAATTATGATAAATATTCTGATTTAAGAAAGAGATTCAAGGGATATAGGAATATTGTACCAAAACCATTTGAATTGAAAAAACATAACTTTATTATTAATGGTCCATCTAATTCTGGTAAAACAACTTTTATAAAAGTGTGGTTTGTATGATACTGTTAATGTATTCTGTATCGATGGCAGTGAGTGGAAGGGATATAATGTATATGGCATTGATGAATTAAACTTATTAGATAATTTAGATAGTTTTGCTAATAGTCTTATGATATGGGTGAAAACATTAGATTACCAGCTATAGACTCATTATATTCTAAAAATAGACATCACAATATTAATATGATATGTGTAGGTCATACTGTAACAGATTTAAACAATAAAGCAAGAGATAACACCCCAGCTATATATATATATATATATATATATATATATATATATATATATATATAACTTTCAATAGTTCAAAACAATTCTTTGAAAGAGTACAAGAGAAGTTTAAAATTGATTCTAATCTATATAGATTAAATTATTATGACTATGGTGTAATAAATTATAATACTATTAGTGACTATTATTTTGTAGTAGTTAAAGATAGAAATGTTGTATTTGATTCTGGAATAGGTGATATTGATATTGAGAAGTAGGTTGATTATACAGAGTTTAAGGAAAAGGAATATAAAATACTAAGTAGTTATTTAACAGATAGAATGATAGAAACAACACATATTGAACCAAAGGAGTTAATGTTCTTTTTTGAAGAATATTTAGCGTTTAAGGGAAAACATTAATCTATTAATTTATATAAAATATATACAAACATAAAAAATGTACTTAGTGAGATACATAGTGCATATTATGCTGTATTTGGTATGGTTGCTATAGTAGGAGGTGTATAAACTTACTTTAATAATAACAATAATAATATTAATTGTATAGATATGATGGATATAGATAAGGCAAAAACTAAATTAAAAAATGGTGAGAATATGACAATAGGTTATGGTTTGATTGATAAAAACAATTATGATCTCAATCCTCCATTTAATATAGTATGTATGTTAGCTAGTTGTCTTGTAAGTATTTATGCAACTCATAATCATATTAATTCTAATCTAAAAATGAGAGTAAAATGTAGAGAATGTAGTATTGAAATTGATACTAGATATCCAGAACATGAACTATTGGATCATTATAATATTTCACATAAAAATTAAATGGGAAAATGTATGAAATGTATGTATAAAACATATAGTGGTTATCACTTTTTCAAAAAATGTCAAATTAATAGAACAGGCCTTATATCATCAGTACAAAGTTATATTGACCATAAAGATATTATTGATAATGATAGTGATAGTTATGATAATATTGATAGCAATAAAGATAAAGATAAAGATAAAGTTTATTATAATGAGATTTTAAATAAACTAAAAGCTAATATTATAGAGAATTTAAAAGAATACATTAAAAATGAATTAAAAACAAAAATTATAAATGAATTCAAAAAAAAATTTTTAAATGACCTAAAAACAGAAACTAAAATTAAGAAGAAGGTAATGAAACCGATAATAAAACAACTAGAGTTTGTTGTTTATGTAAAATTGAAAAGAGTAGAAATTGTTTTTTATAAAACTGGTGATTTATGTAAAGATTGTGGTTCTCAAAAAGTTGAATGTCCCAGATGTAATATTGTTATAAATAGATCTTCTCTTAACAAACATAAAAAAGAGCACATAATAAACCAATTCCAAATTTATAACAATATTTTTAAAATGATTACAAATTACAAAGATTACTTTAGATTATATAGACTATTTAATCTATATAATCCAGCATGACATCTTGATACTGGTGAAACAGAGTTCAAGAAACTTTTTGAGAGCAACGATCTTTACATAAACCACGAGTTTTATAAAACCAAACTCTATTCTTTTCAATTTTACATAAACAACAAACTCTAGTTGTTTTATTATCGGTTTCACTACTTTTCTTCTTAATATTAGTTTCTGTTTTTAGGTCATTTAAGATTTCTGTTTTTAATTGATTTATAATTTCTGTTTTTAATGCATTTTTAATGCACTCTTTTAAGTTCTCTATAATATTAGCTTTTAAATTATTTAAAATCTCATTATAACAATCTTCATCTTTATCTTTATCTTTATTGTTATCAAAATTATCATCACTATCACTATCATTATCAATAATATCAGTATAGTCAATATAACTATGTACTGATGATATAAGGCCTAATCTACTAACTTTACATTTATCGAAAAAGTGATAACCACTATTTGTTTTATACACACATTTCATACATCTTCCCATTAAATTTTTATGTGAAATATAATAATGATCCATTAGTTCAGCTTGTGGATATCCACTACTAGTATAAATTTCAATATTACATTCTCTACATATTATCCTCATTTTTAGATTTAGAATTAATATGATAATGAGTTGCATTGATACTTACAAGACAACTAGCTAACTTACATACTATATTAAATGGATGATTGAGATCATAATTGTTTTTATCAATCAAACCATAACCTATTGTCATATTCTCACTATTTTTTAATTTAAATTTGCCTTATCTATATCCATCTTATCTATACAACTAATATTATTATTGTTATTATTAAAGTAAGTTTATACACCTCCTACTATAGCAACCATACCAAATACAGCATAATATGCACTATGTATCTCACTAAGTACATTTTTTATGTTTGTAAATATTTTATATAAATTTTTTGATTTATGTATTCCCTTAAACTCTAAATATTCTTCAAAATGGAACATTAACTCCTTTGGTTTAATATGTGTTGGTTCTATCATTCTATCTGTTAAATAACTACTTAGTATATTATATTCCTTTTCCTTAAACTCTGTATAATCAACATACTTCTCAATATCAAGATCACCTATCCTAAAATCATATACAACATTTTTATCTTTATCTAATACAATTTAATAGTCACTAATAGTATTATAATTTATTAAACCATAGTTATATTGTTTAAATCTATATAGATTAGAATCAATTTTAAACTTCTCTTGTACTCTTTCAAAGAATTGTTGTGAACTATTTAAAGTAATATATATAGCTGAGGTGTTATCTCTTGCTTTAGTATTTAAATCTGTTACAGTATGACCTACACATTTTATATTAATTTTTTTATGTCTACCTTTAGAATATAATGAGTCTATGGCTGGAAATCTAATGTTTTCTCCCATATCATCAAATAAAATAAGACTATTAGCAAAACTATCTAAATTATCTAATAAGTTTAAATCATCAATGACATATACATTATATCCCTTCCACTCACTGTCATTGATACAGAATACATTATCAGTATCATACAAACCACAATAGTCTTTTATAAAAGTTGTTTTACCAGAATTAGATGGACCATTAATGATAAAGTTATGTTTTTTTCATTTCAAATGGTTCTGGTACAATATTCCAAAATTCCTTGAATCTCTTCCTCAAATCATAATATTTATCATTATACCAATAAACAATTATAATAATAAATAGCAACATAATAACAAGCGGAAATATCAGCAACATTTTATTTGGGTGAAAAACTTATTACACTTCAATATTATATTTCTTTGCATGTTCTAAGAATCTTTCTTTTGTATGTTGAAACCTATATCTATGGAGATATATGCATAGCCTACAATAGAATTGTTTAAATCTATACTGAGTGATGTGTTTTTTCACTTTACACCTTCTGCATACTAAATATTGATTGGGATTATTAAAGTGTACTTGCAAATGATCCTGTCTCTCTATATATGTTATAATCTTATCACATACAAAACATTGGAATAGTTTAATTTGACACTCATCGCAACTCCAACACCAAGCTTTTTCCTACATTAATCACATTTGGTGCTAATCATTTTCATAGTATTGAAAAGATATATAAATAATATTATTTCAAAATTTGGAATATAAAAATGAATCAGCAAGTTTATACCGGTTACATTCATTCCACGAGTGAACAAGTCCGGTCTGGAAGTGGACAAGTCCAATCTGGAAGTAGAAAAGTCCAATCGCAAAGTGAGCAAGCTCAATTTGGAAGAGGTCAAGTCCAATCTGGAAGTGGTAAAACCGAATTTAGTTCTACTAGCATAGCAGTCCAAATATTAAAAAATAAAAACAAACCAAAGGAAGAAATCAAACCAGTAGACAAAGCAAGACAGAAGGTAGAATTAGAAAAACCTTTAGAATCAATCCGAAGGTTTAATCAAATAAAAGAAGAGATAAAATAATCATATAATAATCAGGATGCAAATTTCAAACAACGAGAAGAAGATACGAGTGAGTCATTGCGAAAGACTGAAGCAAAATACTTTCCAGACTTAGATCAATCTAAAGACTTAGATCAATCTAAAGATTCAGATTTAGAATCAGATTCATCTGATGGTTTTGTCTATGTCCAAAAGCCTAAGACAATTAAGTTTAATTGTGAAGCTTGCAATCAAGAGTTAACTCAAAAGAATTATTATAGACATAATCAATCACTTAAACATAAAAAGAATGAGCAATTATATAATAGAAATAAAACTATTGAGAGTGCTAATGAGGATGGAATAAAAGTTACTAATGAAGATATAGAACAAAAGTAAGATAATCAGTATCCTGAACTAGAGGGAATAAAGTATTGTGATAGTTGTGACATGTATCTAGAAAATAATACTGAATATAAGAAACATATAGAAACATTAAAACATAGGAATAATGTACGAGTGGTTAAAGGGGAAATAATAAAGAATGGGAGTAAGTTTGAATGTGTAACATGCAAGTCTACTCTAAGTCAATATAGTGTGGATCAACATTTAAAAACAAACTTGTATCTAGATAATGTTAAGGGAAAAAATAAGGATATAACTGGAGATGATAATAATAATATAGCTAGGGAAGATAATGGTGAAACATGGTCAGAGACCCATAATAAAACTGTAGGATATTGCAATATATGTAATACCAGATATAACACTAAAAATGAACAAAATGAATCAGATGAAAATAAAGAAATTGTTAAACAGAAAAAATTTGTTGTTAAGAATTGGTGTGATAAAGTTATTGAGTTGGGATTAGATCATAATATGAAGTATAATCAAAAATGATAACAAGTAGTAATTATGAAGATATTAAATTCTTGAATGTATTAGACGAAATGTATAATATACATCCCCATAACAAGTTTAACACATTTGATGTAGTTATGTATACAAAACCTACAGATGAAAAGTTAGAAGAAAACGAATTCACATTTAGACTAATGACTGGACAATATAATGGTCCTCATGACTTGGATATGTTGAATATTGAACTAGAAACTAGAATGCAAGAACGAGAGATGAATCAATCTGATTGGAGCATGCAAAGATTTGTTAAAAGAAAATGTATAGACATTGGGTTTATCCTACTGGTGGTTGTACTACTGAGTTACCATTCACGTCTAGATATATACTTAATATACATAATACTGATAATAAATGTGTTTATTGTGGTGTTTAATTGCTTATCTACATCCTGCATCACGTGATCCAAATAGAGTTAAGAAATATAATAAACCAGAGTATATTATGAGATAAAATTGCCAAAGTTTCCACCTCCATATGATTATTATCACTTAAAGAAAATACAAGAACTGAATAAAGATAAAATATTATTTAATGTGTTTAATCTAAATAAAAATAAAACTATTAATCCTGTATTAATCAATCATAACTATCCTAGAGGATGTAAAATATTTTACTGTGATCATCATTACTTCCTATGTGAAGATGTATCATTCTTATTGAGAAAATCATCTAAACATAAAAGTTATCCCTGTCTAAAATGTGGTGTATCGTTTAAAACAGAAGATGCATTAAATAAACATTTGGATTTATGTAATGCACAGAAACATGTGGGAAGAAAAACAATCCATAAATATGAATATCTAAAGTTTGATAAGTTCCATTATAAAAACAGAGTACCATTTGCTATGTATTATGATTTTGAATGTATAATAAAAAACAAAAAAACACTTTCCTATTGCTTGTGGTTTATATTTAAAAAGTGACTATCCTAATTTATTAGAAGATAAGTATGAAAGTTATTCCGGTGAAGATATAGTTGATTGTTTTATAAGTAGAATAAATTATTATAATAAATTATTTAAAGATATACTTGAAATTAATATTCCACTTAATGAAGACACTATTACTCCACTTACTACTGAGTGTTTCTATTGTCGGGAGAACTTGGGTAATGACATTGTTAGAGATCATGATCATCAGAATGGTAAATTTAGAGGTTCTGCTCGCAATAAATGTAACCTCCAAGCTAAGAATACATTCGTACCAATATATGCATTTAATTCTACTAATTATGATAATCACTTATTTATAACTAAACTAGCAAAGAAGATTAAACTTAAAGTATTAACTAAAACTGATGAGAATTATATTAGTATTGATATGGGTTATGCAAAAGCATTAGATATGTTTAGGTTCTTCCATCCACTTAGCTTAGATGCTATAGGTAAAACATTGAGTGTTAAAGAGTGTGTAACATTAAACAAATTTGGGTTAGAGAGACGTAAAGGTATATTCCCATATGAATGGTTTGATAGTATAGGTAAACTACATGAAACAACATTACCACCAAAGGAAGCATTCTATTCTAAGTTGAAACAAAATGGTATTACAGATAAAGAATATAAGCAAGCAAAAGATTAATGGAATAATACTGGATGTAAATCAATAAAAAACTTTATGATGTTATATCTTAAAAGAGATGTATTATTATCGGTAGATGCATTTGGAAGGTTAAGAGATGAGTAGTTAGAAAACTATGAAATAGATCCCTGTTACACATATTCTACTCCTGGATTAACTCGGTTATGTGGATCGAAATATACTAATGTTAGACTTAAATATTATAAAGAAAACACAGTTAATATTTATGATACAATACAACATGGTATGAGAGGTGGGTTAGCTTCTGTATTTGGTGATTGTCATGTAAAATGTAAAAATAAAGAAATTAGTGAAACTGCTTTGCAGATAGATCCTGAGTATACAGGGAAAGAGAATTATCTAAAATACTTAGTCTTCAACTCATTATACGCTTCTGCAATGGTTCAAGCTTTACCTACTAGTTAGATCAAAGTATGTGACGGCAATGAATTTACACAATCTTGCTCCACAAAAAGTTATATCTACACCATTGATGTAAAGTATAATGAAGAGTTGAAACAAAAGACAATGAAATATCCATTCTTTCCAGAAAAGACAAAAGGCTAACATTGATCAGTTTACAGACTATCAAAATGAAAATAAAAAGCAAGGATACAAACCAAATGAGAGTTTAATGTTAGAGTTAACAGATAAGGTAGATTATGTAGTTGATGGAGAGATGTTAGATTGGTATTTAGCTAGTGGTTTGAAGTTGGAAGATATTACAATGAAGCAAAAATTAGAGTATAGTAAGAGTGAGTGGTTAAAGCCTTATATTGAGTTTAATATTTAGAAAAGAAAAGAAGCTAAAACTAAGGGTAATAAATTTGGAGATGTATTCTTTAAACTGATGAATAATGCCTTCTATGGAAAAACAACAGAAAATGTATACAATAGACAAGATGTAGAGTTATTTAATGAAGTAGACAGATATATTAAATTAGTAGAAAATATTATTTTTAAATATGTTGTGGAGTTTGATGATGATCTAGTGGGTGTACATAAAACAAGAGGTAATGTTAAGTTAGATAAGTTTAATTATATTGGTTTTGTTATTTTAGAGAAAGCTAAACTATTTATGTATAAAGCTATATATGATTACTTTGAGAAAGAGTTAGATTGTAGTTATCATTATACAGATACTGATAGCATATTTATAAACATAAATGTTCCTTTAGATAGTAATTAGGAAACTGAAATGAATAAGATAAAAGATATTTTACACAATAATGAGTTAGGTAAGTTGAAGGATGAATTGCCTAATGATACTATTATACAAGCCTGCTTCCTTAAAGCTAAAGCATATTGTTATAATACAGTTAAAGGAGAAGATGAGAAAAAGTTAAAAGGTATAACTAAAGCTACTATTAAAAACCAAATTATTTTGGAAGATTATAAAAATGCTATATATGGGGGTGTAAGTAAATATGTAACTAATTATACTACTGATAGCAAAAGGCATCATTTAGAAACAAAAGAACATTATAAGATAGCTATAGATCCATTTGATGATAAGGGCATTAGAGATAGTAATGGTGAATTTAGGTTCTATCAGTGAAAAAAAAACACTGAATACTGTGTTTCCACCGATCTCAGTGTTTTTGACTGTATACCAATCACAGTGTGTCCCATATACAGTCTCACAGCAGGGATCATCCTTTTTGAGAACTGTAAATTTGGTTTTTTTTTATCTCACTTAGTTTTATAGCAATTCATCAAATCGGGGGAGGTTCACTGGAGATAGTGAGGAAGGAACCCCAAACCTTCCGTTTGCTAAAGCAACTTAACTAGACTCGATGATTTAACCACTACGCTAAGTGAGACAAGAAATGATAGATTTTAAATATAAAAGAAGTGAATATAGAGTAGTGGATATATAAAGGGAATTAGAGTAATTTGTATATGGGTGCCGTATCGCGGCTCTATGCTGCGGAGGCATCCATATTCACTTTACTAACTGATTAACTACTTTATTACGTCCCTTTTATTATGTTTTTTTTTCGAAGAGCGGGACACACTTCCTTTATTCTGTGGAGTAGGATGTGTTTGCGGATTATTATAACATGTAAAAGAATGACTTGAGCGGTGGTTTTGCGATACGCCTGGAGAAAACTCAAATAGAAGCGTACAAGTCAGCGCAATCATTGATTGAGCTGACTTAATTAGTTGGTATAGTTTATTTACCGGTCCAGCGTTTTCCTGTGCATATTTGTGTTCGTTAAATTGGTTTTATTCTTGTCGAATGTATGTTAGCTAATTTTTATAAAACTGAGATGGTGTGGAAAAATTTAGACAAGATTGCAACCAACAGTTTTTATCGTTAACAGATATAATTTTATCTGCTTGATGTACATTGCGGGAAATATAGCCAGCGATCTTGATTTTAGCTATTCAATTTTCAATTGATTGGACAAGAGGCCTTCAACGCTGTAGACAGTCTGCAGTGCCAGTGTTCATAAGATCTATTTCTTTTCGGGATTGATGTTGAAGCTCTTTTTTATCAAAATTGACAGTAAAG